>NC_134832.1:155464729-155503450 GCF_004210375.1 Tachypleus tridentatus | reverse complement strand
GTTCCAACTGATTGGAAGTGAGGAGAGCTTGGGATAAACTATCTTGACTTCCTGTTTCAACTGATTGAAGTGAGGAGAGCTTGGGATAAAATCATTGTGACTTCCTGTTGAAAACTCCAGTACAGATTCCTATTTGAAATAAACTTGTAAATTTTATGAAAATAGTTATCCCTATGTCTCCCCTTCCTCGAGTTGCTAAACTTACTATGTGTAACTGTGATCTGATTGGTTTGTTTAAACTTATAAAAAAAATAAATAAATTCTGTTCAATCAATTATAAGTTGAATATGTTCACAATAAATAAGAAGTGAAAAATATGTGGTTGTGATATTTTAAAATATCTTTATAATTGCATAGTTTATATTATCAAATATAAAATTCACTGATTAATGTTCTTTGAAGAGCAAAGAGACATATTGTTTGTATTGTTTGACATTTGAATATTAGGTCAAAGTTCTTTAAATTATTCCAGTTCCAAGAGGGAGAAAAGAAGCGATACAAGGCAGAGCAGCAACGTCAAGAACTCAAGCATAAGAGACAGTTTGAGGAGCTAAGAGCATCGTGCGAGTCTGCCATTAAAGAACTAGAACAACTTCAGGTAATAAGCCTGTTGTCGCTTTCTGGAAGCACCATTACTGCTTCACATTGTCAGGTGTTTGGTTCTCAGTGGTTTTGTTAATGCTATATTGTACATAAATGCCACCAAAATTGTGACACATTTTGCTTTGGTTTTTTCTATATCACCTTATCTATGGCTTCAAACATTGGCATTGTTCTTATTTTGATACTTTAAAAATTACACTAAATAAATGATAAACTTATTATAATTGTAATCTATATATTTTGAAATTTGGTAGCAGTTAAAGGAAAATGTGAAAAGATTTTTCAGTGCTATATTTCTGTGTATCTTACTTAGCAATTCTAATTTTTTGACTGTGTATAAATGTAGGTTTATATTTGCTGTCATCTCTTGATAAAATAATTGTTGCACCTTTTTGTGATGTCACTGTGCATGATTTGAATGGTTACTATGTGAAAATAGCTTTCAAAATAACTACACATTAAATTTAAATATCTCTAGATAGTGTTTGTTATAAACAATTTGTCATTTTATAATGTATGATTTCATGGGTAAGTGACAAGTTGGAGTTTTTGTAGATATGAACAAAGGAATTGTGGACAAACCACAGATCTGAGAATGCCTTGTAGTTCCTTGACATTAATTGTACTCCCTTAAATGTTTTCATCTTAACTTGTATCTGTTTCAAAAATACAGAAATTCCATGAACTGAACAACTGAGCTCATTAAGTAATATGTTCTGGTGAATCCAGTCTGTATTTATTGAATATTACTGCTCAGTTTATTGGTAACAGAGAATACATGTAAATGAAGGAACTTATTAAAAATAAACTATTTATTAAATGGAAATTGGATATAACAAAGTGAAAGGCTGTGACCTGTGTCTCTGTTAGATCTTAACCAGTATTTTATGATTCATAGCTGAAACTGGGAAAATAAACTATCAAAAAATGTTAACCAGTCTAATTAATTAATACACACACACACACACACACGCACGCACAAACATTATGATTAACAGTAAAGTTAATTAAATTCCAAAAGAAAAGGTTATTATTTTCAGTATATTTTTTTATTTCTTCCAAATGGTGCCTTGCAACAAAATTTTGGTAAATTTATAGCATTAAAATGAAATGAACTACTAAAGCAAAGTATATGTCTTATTTCTTTTGGACAAAACTGTATACTTCTGGAAGGTTTGACTGAGGTTCTTGCTATTTGGTTAAACACATCCACTCTGGACAAAATAGAGGGAATCTCAGGAACAGCCTCTCTGGTTTGGAAAGGGTTAATTAACATTATAATATTGAAGTTCATTGGTAAATGTCAATATAACTGATAACCATTGTACTTGCAATCAGTTTGTTGGTAAATAGATTATTTGCTCTTTATGTTATTGGGAAATGTAATTGCAAATTCATAATTTGAAATATTGTTTTCTTCATAGTTTGACTTGTGTATAAGCTAACTTATTTCATTTTGCTGGCCATGGGGGCTTTATAATATGATGGTTAGAAGAGTTGACCAGGTGTTCAGGGTGCTTCGATTGGCAATGTGCGGTTGGGTTCAAATCCCCATCACACCAAACATTCTTGTCTTTCAGCTGTGGGGGTGTTATATTGTGACAATTAATCCCATTGTTCACTAGTAAAAGAGTATCCCAAGAGTTGGCGTGGTGGGATGGTGATGAGCAGCTGCCTTTCCCTCTAGCTTCTCCCTTACACTGCTAAGTCAGGGATTACTAGTGTGGATAGCCCTTACATAGCTCTGTGCAAAATTCAAAACAAACAATTTCATTTTGTACTGTACCGTTTTCTTGTGTTTGGCATGATTTCTTACAGAACCTGCAATTTGTGGATCCAATGTGAGTATTCACTGTTCCTACATTTGTAAAGTATTGACTAACAAATAGTGGCTGCAGCAGACATACAGAATGTTGTATATATATCAGTGTTTGGTAATAGAATGTAAAGAAGGCTTATCTGTGACATACATCAGTATTTATAACAATATACAACAGATGTTCTTCAATAGAGTACTTGTACTGATCACTAACTGCTTTATGAACTTAGAAGTTTGCTATAAATCAAGATCTTACCAATCAGTAACAACAGATAGAAACATTAGTGAATTTGTAAGATATTGGTAGCTCCCAACGAAGCTGTAATAACAAAGTATTGAGCTAATAAAGTTACCTTCTGGAAGTGTAGGTGGCTATTTTGTTTGAAACACTGTTCTTTTAGTGTAGAAATGATAGCTTAAAGTGAACAGTAATGCTGTGGATTCTTTTTACAAATTATTCTTTATAGTAAGTAGTAGATACTATAGACAGTGTTGTTATTTTGTTATATAACCAAGTACTTAAGATTAGGTTGTGACATTTTAAGTATCAGTGTCAGTAGTCAGACATAATAATTTACATTTAATTATTAATTACCTAGATTTCTTAATATATTAATATTTTTTTAAGTTAAATGTTCCAGCTGCTAATTCACTGCTGTTCTTGCAGAAGTCCTGAGAAGGACTATGAGTTGGTAGGGACTGACATGTTGTCCTGGGTCATGTTGTTGTAAAAAGTTGTGTGCTATCTGCTCTTCCACATCCTCAACATACAGCCCACCAGATTATTGAACATCTTGATTCCTCATGTAATGAATCTGTAGGTACTGAGTACCTTAACAGTATTATACATTTGTATCTCTGAACAGCTGGTATGGGTATCAATAAAATAGATGCATTTTTATTTCAAGTGGGTTTCTCGTCATCAAATATTTTACAGACTTTCTGAAACTGGTTGAACCTTGATACAACTAGAAATCATTCGTTGAAGATGATTCATTCTTAAAAGACAGTAGATGATGAAACCAGTCTTTGTAACAAGTCATCTGCAAACCCTGTCACCACATATAGCCCTTCTAGGGCTTTGACCCCATATTAACAGCCCAAACATTGGATGTACATAAATATTCATTATATGGTGGTAAAACAAATAAATTGGTTGCTAACTGATAGACTTAAATGTTAAAAGATGTAATACTTGAAAATGTTTTGCTGTAAGTAGTGTAGAAAACAGATCAGTTATTTTTCTCTTGATGTAGTTTTGTAACGACATCTTTAAGTACAGCTATTTCTGTTTTCTTCAGAATGAGAAAAGAAAGATGCTAATGGAACACGAAACTGCTAAACTGAAACAGCTGGAGGAAGAACACACTATTGAGTTGAGAGATTGGAAGAACAACCTGAAACCCCGTAAACAGGTAACAGAAACAGTGGTATTGAATATAGTTTCTTCTCTTGTTTTGTTAAAAACGATTCTTAACATTCACTAAAAGTCTTTTAATGCAATGTTTATGAACATTGGTTGTATCCTGTTACTGTTTTAACAAAACTGTATTCCGTGGACTACAACTGTGAATAGAACATAATTATTTATGGTGCTTTTAATGTGAGAGATGGAGGTATGTGTTAATTGTTTTTTATACACTAGCGAGTTGACTGAATGTGTTTGGTGATTCAGTTAAAGTTACAACTGAGAGCAATGAACTATCTTGTTGACCACTCAACTTAGTCAAATAAAACATTTCTACACAAAAAGCCATACTGCATTTTGAAAGTATTTATGAACAAACAGTGACTAAGTGATCTAGTAACTGTGTGTGATAGTTCCATGGTATATTTGAGTTAAAGACCACTTAAATATAGAAAACTAATATATTCAGACTGTGTACTGGTTACTCATATCTTTAAATAATAACTCTCTCTTTACTATTAAAGAAACTTGAAGAAGATTTCCTCAAACAGCAAGAAGAACAAGAAAAGTTCTATGGGACTAGTACCTTCCTGCAGTATGTAGACAACAAGGAGTGCATGGTATCTCGTAGTTATAGTGTTTCAGGATCGAGACCTTTATTCACACCGGTATACCAGTAGATTACTGGTACACCTAATCTGTTGAAACTGGTAAAATACAACTAAGACCTCCATTTTCATGTTGTTTAACAAAAAATATATTTACTGATGGCACTGAAGTGTTCTTAAAACTGTTCTAATTCAGAAGACATGAACCTTAAATTCCTGCTTGTTTTCCGAGATAATGTGTTACTTAATCGAAAAACCTGGTTATGGATTTTTTTACCTTGTGTACTTCAGAACTCTGCACTTATCTTGACTGAGGTAAAGTATGAACTTTGAACTTGCTTCAGAATTTGTGCTACTGGTAACAAAAGACAGGTGTTCAAACTGTGTGGTTACACTGTGATGTTTAAGACAGGTGTTCAAACTGTGGTTACACTGTGATGTTTAAGTTGTGCTACTGGTAACAAAAGACAGGTGTTCAAACTGTGTGGTTACACTGTGATGTTTAAGACAGGTGTTCAAACTGTGTGGTTACACTGTGATGTTTAAGTTGTGCTACTGGTAACAAAAGACAGGTGTTCAAACTGTGTGGTTACACTGTGATGTTTAAGACAGGTGTTCAAACTGTGTGGTTACACTGTGATGTTTAAGAATTTCAGAAGTAAATTTATGTTTTCTTATACTTAGTGAAGGATAATGCAGTGATTTACATTTATGACCTAGTGTATATATGATTTGTATTATTTTAATTCCCTGCTTAGGTTTTAACTTGGGTAATGTAAAATGTATGGTAGAGATTGTCCCAGATGATGTCTTTGCTAGGAATGATCTGATATAAATATATATATACATAAAGAAGTATATACTATTTTGCTAGTGAGGATGTTTCTGGACCAATACTTCACTCTTATTTTTTTGTGTGCAAGAAATGAGAGAATAAAATATTTCACAATGTGATTTTGGAACATGGAAATGTGTACTTTATTACAGTTAATGACGACAAAGTGCTTTAGAGTACTTAACCTGTAGCAGGCATTTAGTTTTCCCAGTTTTTGTTTGTTTCTTGGGTGAACTAAATTTTAAATATTTGGTAATGTTTATAACATCATTGTAATGTATGCTTTGTTCCCATCTTTGAAAAAATTGCATTTACTTTCCATTTTATCTGTCATTCTAACCTTTTGAAATGTCTTCTTTAGCATAAAGTTATTGCATATATCCTTAGTTATTTTAAAATAATTATTTTTTTGTTTTCAGTTTAACACAGACATGTGTGACTGTGGATTTATTATGTTTTAGATTCTAATTTTGTATACTTTAATCCTATACTGTGTGATTAATAGTTTAGTAAGAATTCTAAGATGTATTGTTAGGTTGTATAAGCTTATATATTTGTAATATTTGGGATTTTCAAAATTGTAAGAAACATTTTCTGTGTGTACAATGATTGTAAAGATAAAACTGGCAGTTATAAATCAGTAGTTTCATAGGCTAATTTTGTTCTGCTGCTGTCAGAATGTGAAATGAAAAAGATTCTTAAACCACTGTGTCAAGCATGCAAAGTATCAGATTCAATTTAATAAATTCTAGGAAATATAACCTATATACTGTACATGTTTTTTAGGACAACTTTTAAGTATAGACAGCAGGCAGAGTCTATTTATGGTCTGATTCTTTTCAGTGTCATCTCTTCATATATACATGCCAAATATTGTTAAATGTCCCTAGATGTATTAACTCTGAGACTGGTTTATAATAAAACGATAAATCTCAGTGATTTTGTCATCTTCAGTGGAAGGTTTCAGCTTTAGAAACTGGTAATTTTGTATTTTTTAGCTTTACAAGATTCGTTGTCTGTATTTATTTCAGTCGTTACATAAAATGATTAGTTTCATTATTTTTTTTTCTTTTAAATTATTTCAAGCATATTATTCTTTAGAGTTTTAGAGAGAAAAAGTTTAACTTGGGGTAAATACTCTTCCAAACTAGCGTCCGAGAGATATGGGGGATTGTTTTGATATTTGGAAACTTTGAGAAGAGTTCTGGGTCCTGAAATGGGGCAAAAGCAGGAAGGAAAAGAATCAACCAAGGACAATTTCAAAATACATAAAATAAATTTTACACTGACTAGTTTTTGTCACTGATAAATTGGGGGAACATTTTTGGAATATTAATTGAATGTACAAAACAAACATGTTTGTGTTTTGGAAGACTATTTACCTCTGTATCAGATATGCTGGTTACCAGATTCCTTGGTTAGTATGGTGCGTAGGAAGTCAAAACCTGCAAGGACTAAGTCTGTTGTGAAGAGGTTAAAATCTAAACAACAAGTTTATTTCTCTGTGCGAGGGTAATATTACAAGAGTTTTGTTTGGAGTTTTACAAGGTGAGTGTTTGTTGTGTCTGATGATTTATTTATCTGAATCTTTCAGTAGAAACAATCAATGAATATAATTGCTACAGTACAGCAGGTAACATTAGGTTTTAACAATCCAAATCTGTACAGTTAAATATATTGCTGTCACCATAACATGATTGGTCTATAATTGACAAGATACCTGTACCTGTTTAGCTTGGTTGGTTAGTACTGACCTATTGCAATGAAGAACCAAGTTTGTATCTTTATTAGATTACAGTGTGTTAAGTTTGGTTCACAATTAAGTTTTTAGTTTTCCTGTGTATAAATAGCTTCTTTGGAATAATGTTCTGTGTTTGTTTTTCTTACTCTATAACCAGCTACCACATAATTTCAGTGTTTTCACTAATAAAAGGACGGCATGCTTTTATTATTAGTTTTCACTTTATGTTATCTTGCATGCTTTTAATTGTTTCTTTTGTTGTATTTTTTACTTTGTTCTGATGTTTGGTTTTGTTGAATTAAAGTTAAATGTGTGTTTACCTTCTGTTGTATTAGAAATTTTATTTTTCTACATGTATGTGTAGAAGACAAGTGACTAGAAAAATGTTCTTGGCTGAGGTAACTGAACTTCAGCCCTGAGTAAGATGTAAAGCTGTTATTATCCAATAAACTGGCATGTTGTTTGAATGAGTGAGGGGAGTGGATTACTTTCTGGGGTTCTCTTGTCTGTGTTTTATGACATATTGACTGTTTTTATCTTGTTTTTAGTTAAGTTTTTTCTCTTGGAGATACTTTCTTAAGGCTATTACTCCATATAATACTTTATAATATTTCATTTAAGAGGTTTTATTTTGTGTAACTCTTGCTTGTCAACTAAAACCACAAGTCTCTCAAGGCACATCCTTTGAATTGCTAAGCTTCCTGGTAAAGACAGGTTTCATTCTGTTAGTGATGGTTTTAACTGTGGTCTCAGTATATTACTTTCTCTGGATGCACTCTCCCAGTTTCTTCTTGATCAACACAAATTCCTGAAATTATTCTTAAGCTATTGTTTACCTTAGAAACATTGTACCCTGTTAGATGCTGTTTATCTTTTATTCTTGGATTTAATTAAGTTTATACATCACTTAATACTGTATTATCAGGAATCTGTTTCTTTTGCTTCAATCTGTTTTGTTTTTAATTTCTTCCTTGACTTTTCATAACTGTTCTTCATTTAAATGCATCATTTTTCTCTGCATGTAAATAAAGTAACAGAACTGATTCATGTCTAAGTTATTGCTCAAACAATATGATAAAATGATTTACTACAATGTTCAAGGTAGAATGTAATATTTTTATATGCAGTAAACTAAACATTTTCTTTAATTTAATTGTACAAGATTTATATAGAGACGTTTCTGCAGATAACATTTTGGTATGCATTAACAATCTGTCATCTGGAACATGATCACACCTGTTTCTTAACGGTCGTAACCCTTTAGTATTCAATCTGTCATCTGGAACATGATCACACCTGTTTCTTAACGGTCGTAACCCTTTAGTATTCTTTATCTGTTTATGTTTCCCATTTCATTTTATATCTTTTTGTAACAAAGGAACATGTGAAATAATATTTTAGTGAATTATGATTAAACATAATTTTCATGGGAAGAACTTAGTGCATTTCTTGGTTTTATTGCTAATAACAATTCAAGTGTTTCCATATTATGTAACAGCATGTAACAATTCAAGTGTTTTCATATTATGTAACAGCATGTAACAATTCAAGTGTTTCCATATTATGTAACAGCATGTAACAGTCTCCTAAAAGTTAAATTTGTGTGTTACGTGCGTAAGGTTAATTTGTTTTTCTAGCATTCCCACTGTGATTTACCCATTTTCTATGGTGTCAGTGGTATTTTATTACATCAGCAGTGTATTGAATGAAAATGTTGATGCAAATCCTCTACAATTTCTGTTCTTTGGCATTGTTAATGTGATAGTTAGGCTTGTATGAAGACTTCTACACCTTTGTTATGGTATAGTTTCATTTATCTGAGATCCAAACTTTTAAATAAGTTTGTGTTTTACCTCAGTGTTTATGGCTTATCATTTAGGCAGTTAAACCAAATTTGCAAATCACTTAAATGTAAAAAATAAAAACAGCTACAAACATTTGTGTACATTGATATATTAAATTAAAATATAGAGAAAATTACTTTAAAAAAGTATAATTTTTTTAAAGTTATATTACCCTTCAATATTAAATTTATCTTATGTTCAGTTTTTCCCTTATTACATTCTTATATAATTTTATGCTAAAAGCCATAGGAGAGCTTTCACATGCCAAACTAGTTATTCAAATCTGTTTAATCATAGGACAGTTCTAATAATTTACTGAATGCAAACTGAATTCCTGTACAAACTTAGAATTTAAATTTGTATCCTAATCTTACTGTTGTTTCAGTAAATAACTTTGAATAAATATCTAATTTAAATATCAATGACATTTGCTTTGTTTGATGATAAATTCTCATCTGTATTTCTGGTATCAATGATACCTTTTGGGTAAAATTTAATTTTTTATGAGTAGATCCAATATACTGCTGATCTTATGAAGGTAGGCCAAATATTGGTGTTATTTACTCCAACTGATAAGTACCAAACTGGGATGGTTGGTTGCATCTGAACTTTGAGGTATTTGATCTGATCGTTTAATCTCTTTATTCCATAAGATGCTATTGAGCTTAAAAATACCAACAATGCAAGACATTCATTCTGCACTGTCAGTAATACCTTTGTGATAGAAAAAAAACAACAAAAAACACACACACACAAAGAAAACCTGTCTTTGTAGACATTCACATTGTGTTGTCAGTGATGGCCTTCCCTCACACTAATCACTTTTGTTAAAATAAATATTTTATATTGTAAATGGAAATCAAAAATGCCATGAGGTAAGGACTTGATGTATCAACTGACTGAGTGATTATATGTTAGATGCAACCAATCCCAGTCTTTGTTCACTCACAGATTATAAAATTGTTAGTATATTAGATATTGCATGCTTCTGAATTTTAGTATTTTTACCCAACGTTGTAAAATCAGGATAGTTAGTAGTTTCTATAACAAGTATCACATTGCAAAATATAACATTCAACAAGACAGCAAAGTCTTAGTTTCGAGTATTGTAGAATACAACTGTAGTACTGTAGTTACTTGCATATATAGTAACTTTGAAACCATATATGAAAATCAATAAATCTATATTTCTATGATCCTTAATATAGTCAAATGATTAATTCAAAATTTTTTCATTAGTAGAGAGAATAGAACCTGGAACTGTAAAATATTCATAAATAAAAATAGTACCATAAAAATAGAAAACCATATGTTTGTGAGACATTGAAAAAAAGTATTTAAAACTGTAGTTTCACTGAGAATTATTCGTTTAATAGTTGACCTAGAAAATTCGTATTATTTACAAAAGACTATTAGAATGAACTTTTAATATACATTAACTCTCAAACAGTAAGACTGTTTTAGGTAGCAGCATCAATTGATGATGGCTGCCGTTTTAGGGTTAAGCTGATAGTTTTGTTTCCTTTGGTTCTTCTGCTTAGATCTGTTTTCCATTGTTTGAGTAGGTAAACTACATCAGTTACTTTTATAATACAGTAGATATCTTTGTGGGACTTTCTTCATGTGCTTGTAAACATTTGTGGTGAATCACTAGAATAACAGTTTCTGCTATGTGGACCACTACATCGTATGAAACCCTTCACCTAAAATTAAGAGAAGTAATTATTCCATTACTAACTGATACAACACTCTGATGTTCTACTAAACTTCTCTTGTATACAGATTGTGTTCTGTTTGTTAGGGAAAGAAGTTTTATCCTGGACAACTTATTTCCACTTGGTTTTACCGCGTGTGATAAGAATGATGTTGTGTACAGCTGATTTTCACGTAGTTGTTCTACATGTGATAAAAAAATAAAGTTCTCATAGAAAATATGTGGCTGTTTGCTCGTTTTCAATTACAGAACAAAACCTAACATCTGACGTTTAATCCACCACCTGTACCTTTTGATGGTAGTTCAGGACTGCCACTGTACACAAGAATCTCGTTGTATTTGACTTGTTGTTTCTTTACTTGTTCGGTTTAAATGAGTCTTGATTTGTCAAGTAGATGGATGCCTTGTTCATAACAGTCATCCCAGTAATGAATAGTGTAGTATTATTATGTGGGCCTATTTTAGATACTTTTCATTTAGTGCATTTAAAAAACCATAACGCACTACACAGTACTGCCTTAGTTATTTTCATGGAACTCCATAAGGAGGCAGTATAGTCGTTTTATCACAGTAATTATAATACCACATGGTGTTCCAGGCCATTCAAAATCCCGTCGGAAGTAATTTAATCCTTTTCAGAAAAACGAGCTACAAACATCTTGATAAACGTGAAGGTACTTTGGAAGAGGAGTGAAGATCTGTTATACACGATATGTAACAATCATGGAGTCGTTCATGATAACAAGAAACCCATTTGAAGTAAGACAGCTGGTATGAGTATTGAAACTTTAATTAAAATGCAGTGATGACCTTAGAAGATCGAAACGTTGTTCTGTAGTTTAAAGTTTTAATACTAACAGAGTCAGTAGAACGTACGAGGGGATGGCCAAAAGTACTCAGTGGACATAATAGAAGTATGTACACTAGAAACCAATAATGACGAAGAGTTTTAATCTACCTAACAAGGCGAGAAACCGTCGCTAAGATACCAAACTAGAAAGTTATTCATCTTTGTTGTTCTTTCGTCAGTCGAGGTAACTCTACAACTAACGCCAGTTTAATTCTAAATCAACTGTGTTTCTGGACACGACGCGACGTCATCGGTTTGTTGTGATAACTAGAAGTAATAAAACAACTCATAATTCAAGTGTAAACGATGTTATCATTACCCGTTTGAAGTTAGTTTTTACATGTATCCGATGTCACTTTGAAACAGGAATTACCAGCTAATAATAGATGAATATTAGATTGTTGTAACGTGTTTCTACACCATATAATCAATGTCTTTAGGGAGTAAATTCTATGTAATGAAGTGAATGAGTCAAAAGAATCAATACACGTAACATTTATTACACACATCGCTAGAATACACTAACTTTAATCAGGTGAAAGACTTTGTAAAAATAAAATGATGTAGAGATGGCAGTGCATTGAAGAATAGATACAGCTATACATAGATCACCCCTACAAGATTCCAACTAACCTGATGTTTTCTGCATTAATAATCACGTGGTATCCATACACGTTACAACTTGATGAAAACTAATTCTGAATGTTTCCTATGCGGTCGTTATTGTGCAATTTGTACTCGCATCGATAACCTTGCTATTGTCGTTAAACCTAAGGGTCAACATTATATTAGTCGACCTTTCACTTGTGTATCGGACTTGGTTATATACTGCATGAGCTGTGACTTGTGTCAAAATCTACACAAGAGTAGGACTGAACGTATGGTCAGTGAACGATCTAGGAACATCGTCGTTATATGATTACTACTAAACCAAATGAACCAGTTTCCCGACACTTTAATAACAAAAACTATTACCTTTTATTATTGCATTTTTTAACATACTAAGTAATGGGGTATTTCTCCCGAGCGGGTCCTCTTTCCTACTTCACCAGGAAGGAAAAATTTACTTTTTTGTACAAGTGGCTTACGCTTTTAGTCCTAAATTAAAAACAAACATTCAAAAACCATATCCTGTTTGTTATTCGTCGCCTTAATAATTTACTCCATGGAAACCTTTTATTAACTCTCTTGTTACGAGGGTGGTTAATTCGACCGATTTAAAGATTGGACTGATATAAGATATCAATAACACACCTTGCCAGTACAAACTAGTTCTGTCTAGTATACATTAGTAAACTTGTCAAACTTTTAATGAGCATTAAACTCTTAATTCCGTTACAGCCCGTAAGATATTCATTGTTATAAATAGAATGCCTTCATATATTAATATTTTGCTTTCGAATGATATTCATTGAATTTCGGAAAATATATGGACGTTTTTTTGGAAACTTGTCCCACCAATAAAAATTCATTTCAAAATGCTCTGCGTTTCACATTTTTCAGTTGTGAAACTGAACTTTCCTGCAAAGGACAGAACAATGTATTGTTTTCTACACTTTATCCCCTGGTGGCCTGATTCAGTATTTTTGTTTCATCAAGAAAAGAAAAAAAAGCCTTTTTCTTATTATTGTTGTTTTCAATGATATTTTAGAGACTTTAAGGATAAAGCATTTGAGGAACGGTTTAGGCCTAAAACTTCAACTATATCACCATCATTTGGGTCATCTATTCAATTCCATTCTTTTAAATACCTTTGGCGATTTTTTATCAACTTAAATCTTTCTACTTTGTTTGAACACAATTTTAAAATTATACATTTATTTAAATGTTACCTTCACAACAAACATTCAGAAAAACATGAATTTACTCTGTACTGAAATCTGACAGTTTTAACATTCATAAGCAACAATGGTTAAACAATTACTATATGCATTTAAATTTTAGACAGTAAACCTTCAAAAGAACGAGTCGTTCTGTGTTGAAGTCTACTAATTACAACATGCATAACACGACATAAAATAATGGTCATTATCACTAGAAATAAACGACCTTATAACACCAAATTTTTGTTGATATAGTCAAACTGATACAGTTATTAACGACCGATGATCCTGTACGTTTTATCAACAAACATGCACATGTATACACGAAGAACAACAATGGTGAGTTATTACACGTAGTATATTTTTATTTTATCAAGACAGGTCAACGAGACAGTGCTGATAAACAACTGTACTTTATCTTTCTAGTTTTAATTCAAGTATGGCGTACACATTAAGCAAGAGTTGGTAATTATTATGTGTATTTAAACTTTGTTTTTTATTAATCAGACAAAGGAAGAAACAGATACAAACATGAGTTTTAATTTATGAGCATCCATGAACTAAAAAGTTCCAGTAGTGTGTAAAAATGTTATAAACAGACCAACACATGAAATAATAACATTAATAGTTATTTTTTATATATAGTAATTGTAGTTTCATCAATAATTACGCACAGGAAGAACAGATATTTGTATGTAGGCACGAAAAAATACTTAAAAACATAATTATATAAAAATAAATGTGGAAACTTATGTCAGAGTGTCCTGACGAAAAACAACAAATACCAGATCTTGGAATGAACATTCGGGCAATGAAAGGCCAAACTGGTCAATGGTGCTTTGTTCTAACGTGCACAAATGTATTTGATTGGACCACCACAGGTATCGAATCCCCTTTGTTCGCGTTATAAGCCTTCAGACTAGACGGGGCCAACACAATAATGACCTGAGATTTTCAAAATAGTTTCTAAAATATAGGCTTTCGGGGACTTAGAGGGAAGTTTATGACTTCTAAAATCCGGGGTCGACTTCCTGAGATGGCCACAACAAGTAGCTCAAAATGGCTTTGCTCTAAAATAAACAAACAAATTAAAAACCTAAAGTTTACACATAAAGTTGATATGTTATGAATGAGAGAAATAGAGAAAATAACATAAAATTCGAAAAAACAAAAACAGGTATCGATTTAAAGTAGACATGTACTTGATTTACATTCATGAAATCACCGATTTCAGTTTGACTGAAATAAGTGACCCTATAACAACTGGATTTTATTGTCACAATTAATATTTTTTCTTATAATTGAAATCCGTTACAAGAGCTAGTTCTTAAAGATAATAATAAAGTACAAGAAGAGAGTTTTTTGGAATGGATGTTTTGTATTTAAATAAGTTGAGGCTGGCTGATACTGACGAAATCAGTGAGAAATTGTACAATGAGATAAATACTTCAGATGCTAATGTCTGACTGAGAAATGCCAAACTCAAACAGTGAGGAAGAAAGGTTTAGGAAACTGTTCAGGATTGCTTTCTTCACCAATTAGTCAAGGACCCTACTATAAGCAATGCTATTGTAGATTCATTTATTGTTAACTTCAATTATAGAAATGATTGAGGAGTGGAAATTGGGAAACATCTGAGTACAAGTGATCATTGATCTATTAGGTTCAATGTTTTACTGCTTACAAAGATAGGAAATAATGATATTTAGTTACAAATTTCAAAAACTATATTTTAAAGAATGCGATAAAAATGTTTGTTGTGAATTGGTCAGAAGAGTTACTTGGAAACACTAAGCGACTTTAATATTTTATATTCAAAATAAACCTTACAGAAAGAAAAGGGTAAGTAATCAAGTTGTCTCATGAAGAGTATAAGAGATGAGATTAAATAAAAGCATCACAGATTTAATAAATTTAAACTGACTGGTATAACAGAAGATTTAGAGGATTATGAAAGGTCAAAACAGTTGAAACAGGAAGTTCAAACACAACAAAGGATGTAGGGAAAAGTTACCTGACAATGTGGAAATTAACAGTGAGAATTTCTTTAAATACATTAAGGATAAACATAATGTTAGGATGGAGTTAGGACATTAAAATACATTAGGGATGAACAAAATGTTAGGTTGGAGTTAGGACATTTAAATACATTAAGGATAAACACAATGTTAGGATGGAATTAGGACATTTAAATACATTAAGGATAAACACAATGTTAAGATGGAGTTAGGACATTTAGATACATTAAGGATAAACACAATGTTAGGATGGAGTTAGGACATTTAGATACATTAAGGATAAACACAATGTTAAGATGAAGTTAGGACATTTAAATACATTAAGGATAAACACAATGTTAAGATGGAGTTAGGACATTTAAATACATTAAGGATAAACACAATGTTAGGATGGAGTTAGGACATTTAGATACATTAAGGATAAACACAATGTTAAGATGAAGTTAGGACATTTAAATACATTAAGTATAAACACAATGTTAGGATGGAGTTAGGACATTTAAATACATTAAGGATAAACACAATGAGAGGATGGAGTTAGGACATTTAGATACATTAAATATAAACACAATGTTAAGATGAAGTTAGGACATTTAAATACATTAAGGATAAACACAATGTTAAGATGAAGTTAGGACATTTAAATACATTAAGGATAAACAAAATTTTAGGATGGAATTACGACATTTAAATACATTAAGAATAAACAAAATGTTAGGATGGAGTTAGGACATTTAAATACATTAAGGATAAACACAATGTTAGGATGGAGTTAGGACATTTAAATACATTAAGGATAAACACAATGTTAAGATGGAGTTAGGACATTTAAATACATTAAGGATAAACACAATGTTAAGATGAAGTTAGGCCATTTAAATACATTAAGGATAAACACAATGTTAAGATGGAGTTAGGACATTTAAATACATTAAGGATAAACACAATGTTAAGATGAAGTTAGGACATTTAAATACATTAAGGATAAACAAAATGTTAAGATGGAGTTAGGACATTTAAATACATTAAGGATAAACAAAATTTTAGGATGGAATTACGACATTTAAATACATTAAGAATAAACAAAATGTTAGGATGGAGTTAGGGCATTTAAATACATTAAGGATAAACACAATGTTAAGATGAAGTTAGGACATTTAAATACATTAAGGATAAACACAATGTTAAGATGAAGTTAGGACATTTAAATACATTAAGGATAAACAAAATTTTAGGATGGAATCACGACATTTAAATACATTAAGAATAAACAAAATGTTAGGATGGAGTTAGGACATTTAAATACATTAAGGATAAACAAAATGTTTGGATGATAATAGATCTTGAATAGTTGACAGATGGAAAAATGTATGCATAAATTCTGAGCTGGTTAATAATACCTTGGTAAGTTTAAAAATAAACAATAAAGTTCCTGGACCAGATAATATTTACCCAAGGGTTTTGAAAGAAGTTAAAAATGGGATATGTGAGCCACTTGTTACTATTTTTTGTCAGTCCTTGAATGGTGGGCAGGTACAAGAAGAGTGAAAGTAAGTTAATGTAACTCCTCTTTTCAAGGGAGAAAATAAAAATTGTTCCAGTAATTATAGGCCTATTATACGAGTCTTATAATAGTTGTGGAAAAAGTTTTGGAAAGCCTATTAAAAGATGCTTGTCGTAAAGTTATTTAACAAAGTTTGTAGTTTTATTGGATCGTCCACATTGGTTCACTAAAGGGAAATCTTGCCTTATAAATCTTTTGACAAACTTTGAAACGGTTACTACTTATGTATATAAGGATATTGATGTAGATTTGGTTATATGGATTATCAGAAAGTATTTAACAAGATGCCACATAAAAAGGATTATGAAAATATTTATATAGGTTTGGAGAATAAGTTAGAAAATTGGATAGAAGAGTAGCTGGATGAAAGAAACCAGATGATGTTTACAGATGGAGTACAATTAAAGTGGAATAATGTTGCAAATAAAGTACATCATGATTCTTAGGATCTTTGCTCTTTTTTGATTTACATCGATAACACATAAAAAAGTGGTCAATAAATTACTTAATATTACAGATGATATTAAGGTCTTGGGTGTTGGTGGCTGTGAAGAGGATGCTGCTGATTTACAAAATGATTTAGATCATTTAGTAAGTTGGGAGAATAAATGGTAGATGGGTTTTAATTATGATAAATGCAAGATAATGGATCTGGGTTATCATAAAATAAGCATAATTTACATGAGAAAAAACTTAACTGTGTAACGAAATAAAGAGAGATCTTGATGTCTTCTAGAGCCCTCCAAGCAACATACTGTTGCTAGTGGTAGGACAAATAGGATTTTATACAGAAATATTGAATACAAGTCTACTGATGTTATAATTTCATTGTACAGATGATACACTGGTTAGGCCATATTTAGAATATCGTGTTCAGTTTTGGGCTACGTACCTTTAAAAAGAAGGACATTGAACTGTTGGAATGGGTTCAGAAAAGGAATACTAGAATGATCCCTGAGATGAAGAGTTCGTCATATGAACAAAGTCTGAAATATCTAACATTGTTTTCTCTTGGTAAAAGATAATTTTTGGAGGATCTGATTGAAATGTTTAATATTGTAAAAGGAATTGATAATGATAATGAACCATCTTTTGTCATATTTATCAACGAGAACAGAAGAGCTAGGGGACACAAGTATAAAGTTTGGCAGGTCAGAAGTTATTTTCAAGTTTTATTTTTATAAGAGGATGGCTAGCCTTTAAATGGGTTACCTTCAGATGTTACAGACAGAAAATTTAAATGAGTGTAAGAAAGGCTTGATAAGTACATGAATGATAAAAGCAGGTTTTACGTTTTTTGTTTTGAAAACAGAAATGTGAAAAGTCCTTTAGTAACACGATTTAAAGAAGATTCCATATTAATCCAGTTGCGACAGGATCTGGTAGTTAGGCATGTCTCTTTCGCCTTCCAGCCAGTATGTTCGAATGATTCCTTTTCCCTACACAAAACAAATGCAATTAAGGAAAGAGGTAACATTACAGGTTTTTATCTCTTGAACACCTTTATGTTTCAAAGACAATTACTTTTAAACATATAAAGATGCTCCTATTTACCAGTTTCTGATACGTCATGTTTTTCAGAACAACTATAGTGAAACGGAATATTTTAATATGTTTACAGGACAGCCATAATAAAACAGTATATTGTAATTTGTTCACAAGACAGCTACAGTAAAACGGTATACTTTAGTTTTTTTACAGGTCAACTAAAAGAAATTGGTATACTTTAATGTTTTTTACAGGTCAACTATAGTAAAACGGCATATTTTAATTTTTTCCAGGACAGCCATGGTAAAACGATATACTTTAATGTTTTTTACAGGACAGCTACAAGAAATGGGTATACTTTAATGTTTTTTACAGGACAGCTAAAAGAAATAGGTATACTTTAATGTTTTTTACAGGACAGCTAAAAGAAATGGGTATACTTTAATGTTTTTTACAGGACAGCTAAAAGAAATGGGTATACTTTAATGTTTTTTAACAGGACAACTATAGTAAAATGGCATACATTAATGTTTTTTTTCAGAACATTATAGAGAAACGATTATTTTAGATAGTGTAAAACAGTATAATTTAATATTTTTACAGGACAGCATGTTGTAGGAAAACAACATACTTAAATGTTTCTTATGGGACAGCTATAGTGAAATTGTATACTTAAATATTTTTTGCATGCAACTAGAGTAAAACGGTATATTTTAATGTTTTTTCAGAGAACAGCTATAGTAAAACGGTATATTTTAATGTTTTTTCAGAGAACAGCTATAGTAAAACGGTATATTTTAATGTTTTTCAGAGGACAGCTATAGTAAAACGGTATATTTTAATGTTTTTTCAGAGAACAGCTATAGTAAAACGGTATATTTTAATGTTTTTTCAGAGGACAGCTATAGTAAAACGGTATATTTTAATGTTTTTCAGAGAACAGCTATAGTAAAACGGTATATTTTAATGTTTTTTCAGAGAACAGCTATAGTAAAACGGTATATTTTAATATATTTTCAGAGGACAGCTATAGTAAAACGGTATATTTTAATGTATTTTCAGAGGACAGCTATAGTAAAACGGTATATTTTAATGTTTTTTCAGAGAACAGCTATAGTAAAACGGTATATTTTAATGTTTTTCAGAGGAAAGCTATAGTAAAACGGTATATTTTAATGTTTTTTCAGAGAACAGCTATAGTAAAACGGTATATTTTAATATTTTTTCAGAGAACAGCTATAGTAAAACGGTATATTTTAATATTTTTTCAGAGAACAGCTATAGTAAAACGGTATATTTTAATGTTTTTTCAGAGAACAGCTATAGTAAAACGGTATATTTTAATAACTTTGTATTACATACAACGTGAATAGAAGAACTCCATAACAAGTAATCAGACCCAGCGTTAGGACACATCCAGCTTGTCAGTTGGTTTGAGACGGCGGTTGAGGTGTTAAATCCGATAACATATCAAGAGTTGTATACCATGACTAACTAAAGATAATGTGAGCTGACTATATCGAAATGGTAAAGTTGAAAAGCGCGCGATAGTCTAATAGAAAATCTATGGGTGGGCTGGCACCGTTTTGCCATCTAGTGAGCGCACACAATGTTATTTTGACATCGTGCATTTTCGAACAGTTCTTACTTGACTGAGAGACAACGCACTGCTGCGAATGGTTAGAACTGACGACTCCTCCAGACGTCCTTCTGGGAAATCTATTTCTTCGACATCTCAATACTCGGACGACATGTCACTGTGACAGTAGTAAACAATACTCGGACGACATGTTACTGTGACAGTAGTAAACAATACTCGGACGACATGTTACTGTGACAGTAGTAAACAATACTCGGACATGTTACTGTGACAGTAGTAAATTTTGATTGTCTGGGACATGTCAAGAAAAAATAATTTAATTAAAATATCAGCTTTTATTTATATCTGCAATATATAGTAATTATTAATAAGTATATTTAAGCCTTGAGTAATGATGTAAATATGTAACATGTGTAACCGGGCAGTGGTGACCATTTCAGACTTGGAAGCTGAGATCCGGTGACTCGCAACTCTTTACTCTAAAAATAAATAAATCGCAATCCGTACTCTGAGGTAGTTGGTTCATTATAAGAGTGACAGTCAATTCAACACTATTTGGTCTGACAGACGTAATGTAAATGTTGGCGGTGTGTGCTATCGGAGGCAGGAATGGCCAGGTGGTTAAAGAGCTGTGAATCGCGGGAATAAAACCCACCGTTTAACATGTTCGCCCCCTTAATCCGTAGGGGGCGTTATAATGAAATGGTCAATTCTAATATTCGTTGGCCAAGTGTTGACAGTGGATGGTATTGATTATCTATTTGTCTTCCCTCTGGTCTATCAAAATTATGGACAGTTAATTCCAATGAGTGAAATACAACACAGACTACTTACCTTAATCTCTGTGTCTCCACGCAGACTCAGTATAAAGGTCCCGAATTCGTCCAACATAGTCTTAGTATGATGACTAACGTGTACTCTCATGGCTGTTTAGAAAATGAAGGTTTAACGTATTCGGGCAAAAGTTTCAAAGTAGCACCATATACTACAAAATAAGTATCTTAAAATATGTAAACATTTGTTTTAAAGTGGAATTATTTTCATAATTACAACGATCCCAATAAAGTTATTTTTAATCTCATGACTCCTCGTTGTGTTTATTTCTTAACCAAACAGTACCATGCTTACTGCAAGGATCGAATCACAATATTTTTGCCTTATAAGCGATGAATAATTTCACTAAATCGGAGAAAACATAAATTAAAAAAAAATCAATACGCATTCACTGCTATTATTAAACACAATAAGATATCTGTGCTCCGCACATTGCGTCTGTCGAAAAATGAATTTTAGGCTTATAAACAACATGATAGATTTTATAATTATTTTCACTAATATTTTTAATATGTGTTAGAAACTTGATCATACAGGTCAACTCTTAATATGAAATTAATCTGTAAATGTTAAATACATTTGTTACCCAGTGTTTCAATGGTATGTCTGCAGACTTACAATGTTAGAAATTGGGTCTCGATACCCGTCGTGGGCAAAAGACAGATAGCTTATTTTGTAGCTTTGTTAAATATATATATATATTATTTGAACTTGACAGACAGCAAGCAGTAGTTCAGATTATTTCGGTTCCTCTAACAGTTAAATGTAGCCGTTGTATTGGTACAGTTGATGGTTACTCCAACGGTAAAAACAGCCGTTGTATTGGTACAGTTGATGGTTACTCCAACGGTAAAAACAGCCGTTGTATTGGTACAGTTGGTGGTTACTTCAAAGGTAAAAACAGCCGTTGTATTGGTACAGTTGGTGGTTCCTCCAACGGTAAAAACAGCCGTTGTATTGGTACAGTTGGTGGTTCCTCCAACGGTAAAAACAGCCGTTGTATTGCTACAGCTGGTGGTCCTTCCAACGCTAAAATTAGCCGTTGTATTGGTACAGTTGATGGTTACTCTAACGATGAAAACAGCCGTTGTATTGGTACAGTTGGTGGTCCTTCCAACGATAAAAATAGCCGTTGTATTGGTACAGTTGGTGGTTCCTCCAACGGTAAAAACATCCGTTGTTTTGGTACAGCTGGTGGTCCTTCCAACGCTAAAAATAGCCGTTGTATTGGTACAGTTGGTGGTTACTCCAACGCTAAAAAATAGCCGTTGTATTGGTACAGTTGGTGGTTCCTCCAACGGTAAAAACAGTCGTTGTATTGGTACAGCTGGTGGTCCTTCCAACGCTAAAAATAGCCGTTGTATTGGTACAGTTGGTGGTTACTCCAACGCTAAAAATAGCCGTTGTATTGGTACAGTTGGTGGTTCCTCCAACGGTAAAAACAGCCGTTGTATTGGTACAGCTGGTGGTCCTTCCAACGCTAAAAATAGCCGTTGTATTGGTACAGTTGGTAGTTCCTCCAACGGTAAAAATAGCCGTTGTATTGGTACAGTTGATGGTTACTCTAACGGTGAAAACAGCCGTTGTATTGGTACAGTTGGTGGTCCTTCCAACGATAAAATAGCCGTTGTATTGGTATAGTTGGTGGTTACTCCAACGCTAAAACAACCGTTGTATTGGTACAGTTGGTGGTCCTTTCAACGGTAAAACAGCGGTTGTATTGGTATAGTTAATGGTTACTCCAACGCTAAAACAGCCGTTGTATTGGTACAGTTAGTGGTCCTTCAAACGTTAAAACAGCCGTTGTATTGGTACAGTTGGTGGTCCTTCCAACGCTAAAATAGTCGTTGTATTTGTACAGTTGGTGGTCCTTCCAACGCTAAAATAGCCGTTGTATTGGTACAGTTGGTGGTTACTCCAACGCTAAAATAACCGTTGTATTGGTACAGTTGGTGGTTCCTCAACGGTAAAACAACCGTTGTATTGGTACAGTTGGTGGTCCTTCCAACGCTAAAAATAGTCGTTGTATTTGTACAGTTGGTGGTCCTTCCAACGCTAAAAATAGCCGTTGTATTGGTACAGTTGGTGGTTACTCCAACGCTAAAAACAGCCGTTAGGTTGAAAAGAAACAGGAAATTTTACAGTTTATGAACATTTATAATAAGGTTATTCACTCATCATTTCTAGAAGCTCTCACCCGCTCCGTTGCTTTCCATTCTGGAGGCTGTGTTAACAGTGTCTCCAAACAGGCAGTATCTCGGCATCTTTAGCCCCACAACCCCTGCAGCACATGGCCCTAAAAAACACATGAACACACATTAATCAGTGTACTTACACGTGATTCATTTTGTAATTTATCGGAAAGTATCTAATAGATAACTATTAGTATTTGTAATTATAAAATGAATTATTTGTAGGACCGTAAGTCTGCTAGTTCGTGTGTGGCAATTATGGCTGTGAGAGATTTTGATTTGTTTATGAAGAATAAATAAATAGAGAGAGAAAGTGCGTTATCATACACGGATGTCAAGAGTCTGACACTCATGAAAATAATACGATTTGTTGTGCCAGCAGATCTGTAGGTTACTCTGTCTGATCAATCTCATATTTTTTTATAAAGTGTAGCCCAGTTATAGTTCTCATATTTCTGTTTTCGACACTCACCAGAATGGATTCCAATTCTCAGCTGAACCTTCTTGTCTGGCCGATGACGGATTTTGAATCTGTCAATAGCATGTAACAGCGACAAAGACATGCGCGCGATCTCATTCACGTGTTCGTTTCCGTTTCTGATTGGTAGTCCAGACACCACCATATAGGCGTCACCAATAGTTTCCACCTGATGAAGAACGGAATATTACGTCTAGATGTATTTTAATTTGAAGTATTCAGGTATTTGATTGTTTTATTATTATCCGTCCAAGAAGTAGTTTCTAGTAGGTCAGTTTGCGACAGTAAGTAACGAATCAATTGTAGTGAAATACATTACAAGTGTTAAAGTAATAATTACAGTAAAATCTAGGTTGAATTACTTTCACATTAAAACAAGTCGAACTATTGATAATATATATAACAAAATTCTAGGCCCATTATTATCGCCTACTGTTTTAACCATAACTTTAGATTCTTTGCAACGTTAGCTTAATATAAATATACTGAGATCTACCCAAAATCTCCTAGGATGGCAGAACCTCGTGGGATTCTATTGGGTTTATGGCCGAAAATATCGATAACGACAAGAATATCGAAATGACGAAACGTATTCTAATTTTTTTAAAGTAAAAACGTAAGAAAAGTATATTTACTTAGCTATTCTCGTACCAGGTTGGTTTTTGCTTTATTTGATCGGAAATTAATATTAATCCAATCGGCATATTATTAATTTTAATTTAAATTTGTAAACATCTTTCTTTTAAATATCAACTTACAGAATTCCTACTCCGCCCCCCCTCGACGAGGCGTTTTAAATGCAACACTTGTCATGTATACGTATACATAAACTTTAACCAAAGAACCCTCAACTAGCTTTCTAATTTTTCAAGTTTCGGTAAGTGTTTAATATATTTTAAATCCAAGTAATAACTATATAATTCTTCATTTCAATGTTTTGACAAATAATGCTAATATTTAAATCATTGATGCTTGTAGAAACATAACAAAACGTTTGTGTCACCTTTCGACAATGGATAACTCGAGTTATTGGCTGTAATTGTTTTTTATTTCAGCCGGTTGGTGACAAACTCATTATGCTATCAGTTCTGTTCTACAAACATCATTATTAACATTGTTGACCACACGACTGGTAATCATAAGAACGTTTCTCGATATAATACTTAAAGTACAGAACATTAGGTTACTATGGTGATTTTGAAACAAAAATATGTGAGAGTAATTCATAAAAAATATTAAGTTTATATGTTAGGAGTAGAAACACAAACAAGTAGCTTCCATGAAGTTGGTAGTCAGTTTGTATTAGTTTGTAACGTCTTAAAGTATTACAGAATAAACATTTAGAAGGAAATGTAAAACAATTTTTCTCATATTATACGTGAATGTCCCTCACCTTGTACATGTCATAGTTCTCTCTCTATGTATATATATAATAAATTTATATAAAAGGAAATGTAAAACAATTTTTCTCATATTATACGTGAATGTCCCTCACCTTGTACACGTCATAGTTCTCTCTCTCTATATATATATAATAAACATTTAGTAGGAAATGTAAAACAATTTTCTCATATTATACGTGAATGTCCCTCACCTTGTACACGTCATAGTTCTCTCTCTATATATATATAATAAACATTTAGTAGGAAATGTAAAACAATTTTTCTCATATTATACGTGAATGTCCCTCACCTTGTACACGTCATAGTTCTCTCTCTATATATATATAATAAACATTTAGAAGGAAATGTAAAACAATTTTTCTCATATTATACGTGAATGTCCCTCACCTTGTACACGTCATAGTTCTCTCTCTATATATATATAATAAACATTTAAAAGGAAATGTAAAACAATTTTTCTCATATTATACGTGAAGTCCCTCACTTTGTACACGTCATAGTTCTCTCTATATATATATAATAAACATTTAGAAGGAAATGTAAAACAATTTTTCTCATATTATACGTGAAGTCCCTCACCTTGTACACGTCATAGTTCTCTCTCTATATATATATAATAAATATTTAGTAGGAAATGTAAAACAATTTTTCTCATATTATACGTGAAGTCCCTCACCTTGTACACGTCATAGTTTTCTATATATATATATAATAAACATTTAGTAGGAAATGTAAAACAATTTTTCTCATATTATACGTGAATGTCCCTCACCTTGTACACGTCATAGTTCTCTCTCTATATATATATAATAAACATTTAGAAGGAAATGTACAACAATTTTTCTCATATTATACGTGAAGTCCCTCACCTTGTACACGTCATAGTTCTCTCTCTCTATATATATAATAAACATTTAGAAGGAAATGTAAAACAATTTTTCTCATATTATACGTGAAGTCCCTCACCTTGTACACGTCATAGTTTTCTATATATATATATAATAAACATTTAGTAGGAAATGCAAAACAATTTTTCTCATATTATACGTGAATGTCCCTCACCTTGTACACGTCATAGTTCTCTCTCTATATATATATAATAAACATTTAGTAGGAAATGTAAAACAATTTTTCTCATATTATACGAATGTCCCTCACCTTGTACACGTCATAGTTCTCTCTCTATATATATAATAAACATTTAGAAGGAAATGTAAAACAATTTTTCTCATATTATACGTGAATGTCCCTCACCTTGTACACGTCATAGTTCTCTCTCTATAAATATATAATAAACATTTAGAAGGAAATGTAAAACAATTTTTCTCATATTATACGAATGTCCCTCACCTTGTACACGTCATAGTTCTCTCTCTATATATATATAATAAACATTTAGAAGGAAATGTAAAAATATTTTTCTCATAATATACGTGAATGTCCCTCACCTTGTACACGTCATAGTTCTCTCTCTATATATATATAATAAACATTTAGTAGGAAATGTACAACAATTTTTCTCATATTATACGAATGTCCCTCACCTTGTACACGTCATAGTTCTCTCTCTATATATATATAATAAACATTTAGAAGGAAATGTAAAACAATTTTTCTCATATTATACGTGAATGTCCCTCACCTTGTACACGTCATAGTTCTCTATATATATATATATAATAAACATTTAAAAGGAAATGTAAAACAATTTTTCTCATATTATACTTGAATGTCCCTCACCTTGTACACGTCATAGTTCTCTCTATATATATATATATAATAAACATTTAGTAGGAAATGTAAAAAAAATTTTCTCATATTATACGTGAAGTCCCTCACTTTGTACACGTCATAGTTCTCTCTCTATATATATATAATAAACATTTAGAAGGAAATGTAAAACAATTTTTCTCATATTATACGTGAAGTCCCTCACCTTGTACACGTCATAGTTCTCTCTCTATATATATATAATAAACATTTAGAAGGAAATGTAAAACAATTTTTCTCATATTATACGTGAATGTCCCTCACCTTGTACACGTCATAGTTCTCTCTCTATATATAT
Organism: Tachypleus tridentatus; assembly: GCF_004210375.1. Taxonomy (NCBI): domain Eukaryota; kingdom Metazoa; phylum Arthropoda; class Merostomata; order Xiphosura; family Limulidae; genus Tachypleus; species Tachypleus tridentatus. The sequence goes on along the minus strand of NC_134832.1, from coordinate 155,476,560 downwards.
ATAATAAACATTTAGAAGGAAATGTAAAACAATTTTTCTCATATTATACGAATGTCCCTCACCTTGTACACGTCATAGTTCTCTCTCTATATATATATAATAAACATTTAGAAGGAAATGTAAAACAATTTTTCTCATATTATACGTGAATGTCCCTCACCTTGTACACGTCATAGTTCTCTCTCTATATATATATAATAAACATTTAGTAGGAAATGTACAACAATTTTTCTCATATTATACGAATGTCCCTCACCTTGTACACGTCATAGTTCTCTCTCTATATATATAATAAACATTTAGAAGGAAATGTAAAACAATTTTTCTCATATTATACGTGAAGTCCCTCACCTTGTACACGTCATAGTTTTCTATATATATATATATATAATAAACATTTAGTAGGAAATGTAAAACAATTTTTCTCATATTATACGTGAATGTCCCTCACCTTGTACACGTCATAGTTCTCTCTCTATATATATATAATAAACATTTAGAAGGAAATGTACAACAATTTTTCTCATATTATACGTGAAGTCCCTCACTTTGTACACGTCATAGTTCTATATATATATATATATAATAAACATTTAGAAGGAAATGTAAAACAATTTTTCTCATATTATACGAATGTCCCTCACCTTGTACACGTCATAGTTCTCTCTCTATATATATATAATAAACATTTAGTAGGAAATGTACAACAATTTTTCTCATATTATACGAATGTCCCTCACCTTGTACACGTCATAGTTCTCTCTCTCTATATATATATATAATAAACATTTAGAAGGAAATGTAAAACAATTTTTCTCATATTATACGAATGTCCCTCACCTTGTACACGTCATAGTTCTCTCTATATATATATATAATAAACATTTAGAAGGAAATGTAAAACAATTTTTCTCATATTATACGTGAAGTCCCTCACCTTGTACACGTCATAGTTCTCTCTCTATATATATATAATAAACATTTAGTAGGAAATGTAAAACAATTTTTCTCATATTATACGTGAAGTCCCTCACCTTGTACACGTCATAGTTTTCTCTATATATATATATATATATAATAAACATTTAGTAGGAAATGTACAACAATTTTTCTCATATTATACGTGAATGTCCCTCACCTTGTACACGTCATAGTTCTCTCTCTATATATATATAATAAACATTTAGAAGGAAATGTAAAACAATTTTTCTCATATTATACGTGAAGTCCCTCACCTTGTACACGTCATAGTTTTCTATATATATATATATATAATAAACATTTAGTAGGAAATGTAAAACAATTTTTCTCATATTATACGTGAATGTCCCTCACATTGTACACGTCATAGTTCTCTCTCTATATATATATAATAAACATTTAGAAGGAAATGTAAAACAATTTTTCTCATATTATACGTGAATGTCCCTCACCTTGTACACGTCATAGTTCTCTCTCTCTATATATATATAATAAACATTTAGTAGGAAATGTACAACAATTTTTCTCATATTATACGAATGTCCCTCACCTTGTACACGTCATAGTTCTCTCTCTATATATATATAATAAACATTTAGAAGGAAATGTAAAACAATTTTTCTCATATTATACGTGAATGTCCCTCACCTTGTACACGTCATAGTTCTCTCTCTCTATATATATATAATAAACATTTAGTAGGAAATGTAAAACAATTTTTCTCATATTATACGAATGTCCCTCACCTTGTACACGTCATAGTTCTCTCTCTATATATATATAATAAACATTTAGAAGGAAATGTAAAACAATTTTTCTCATATTATACGTGAATGTCCCTCACCTTGTACACGTCATAGTTCTCTCTCTCTATATATATATAATAAACATTTAGTAGGAAATGTACAACAATTTTTCTCATATTATACGAATGTCCCTCACCTTGTACACGTCATAGTTCTCTCTCTATATATATATAATAAACATTTAGAAGGAAATGTAAAACAATTTTTCTCATATTATACGTGAATGTCCCTCACCTTGTACACGTCATAGTTCTCTCTCTATATATATATAATAAACATTTAGTAGGAAATGTAAAACAATTTTCTCATATTATACGTGAATGTCCCTCACCTTGTACACGTCATAGTTCTCTCTCTATATATATATATAATAAACATTTAGTAGGAAATGTAAAACAATTTTTCTCATATTATACGGATGTCCCTCACCTTGTACACGTCATAGTTCTCTCTATATATATATATAATAAACATTTAGAAGGAAATGTAAAACAATTTTTCTCATATTATACGTGAATGTCCCTCACCTTGTACACGTCATAGTTCTCTCTATATATATATATAATAAACATTTAGTAGGAAATGTAAAACAATTTTTCTCATATTATACGAATGTCCCTCACCTTGTACACGTCATAGTTCTCTCTCTATATATATATAATAAACATTTAGTAGGAAATGTAAAACAATTTTTCTCATATTATACGAATGTCCCTCACCTTGTACACGTCATAGTCTCTCTCTCTATATATATATATAATAAACATTTAGAAGGAAATGTAAAACAATTTTTCTCATATTATACGTGAAGTCCCTCACATTGTACACGTCATAGTTCTATATATATATATATATATAATAAACATTTAGAAGGAAATGTAAAACAATTTTTCTCATATTATACGAATGTCCCTCACCTTGTACACGTCATAGTTCTCTCTCTATATATATATATATAATAAACATTTAGAAGGAAATGTAAAACAATTTTTCTCATATTATACGTGAATGTCCCTCACCTTGTACACGTCATAGTTCTCTCTCTATATATATATAATAAACATTTAGAAGGAAATGTAAAACAATTTTTCTCATATTATACTTGAATGTCCCTCACCTTGTACACGTCATAGTTCTCTATATATATATATATATATAATAAACATTTAGTAGGAAATGTAAAACAATTTTTCTCATATTATACGTGAAGTCCCTCACTTTGTACACGTCATAGTTCTCTCTCTATATATATATAATAAACATTTAGTAAGAAATGTAAAACAATTTTTCTCATATTATACGAATGTCCCTCACCTTGTACACGTCATAGTTCTCTCTATATATATATAATAAACATTTAGTAGGAAATGTAAAACAATTTTTCTCATATTATACGTGAAGTCCCTCACCTTGTACACGTCATAGTTTCTCTCTATATATATATAATAAACATTTAGAAGGAAATGTAAAACAATTTTTCTCATATTATACGTGAATGTCCCTCACCTTGTACACGTCATAGTTCTCTCTATATATATATAATAAACATTTAGTAGGAAATGTAAAACAATTTTTCTCATATTATACGTGAATGTCCCTCACCTTGTACACGTCATAGTTCTCTCTCTATATATATATAATAAACATTTAGAAGGAAATGTAAAACAATTTTTCTCATATTATACGTGAATGTCCCTCACCTTGTACACGTCATAGTTCTCTCTCTATATATATATATAATAAACATTTAGTAGGAAATGTAAAACAATTTTTCTCATATTATACGAATGTCCCTCACCTTGTACACGTCATAGTTCTCTCTATATATATATATAATAAACATTTAGAAGGAAATGTAAAACAATTTTTCTCATATTATACGTGAATGTCCCTCACCTTGTACACGTCATAGTTCTCTCTCTATATATATATATAATAAACATTTAGTAGGAAATGTAAAACAATTTTTCTCATATTATACGAATGTCCCTCACCTTGTACACGTCATAGTTCTCTCTCTATATATATATATAATAAACATTTAGAAGGAAATGTAAAACAATTTTTCTCATATTATACGTGAATGTCCCTCACCTTGTACACGTCATAGTTCTCTCTCTATATATATATATAATAAACATTTAGTAGGAAATGTAAAACAATTTTTCTCATATTATACGAATGTCCCTCACCTTGTACACGTCATAGTTCTCTCTCTATATATATATAATAAACATTTAGAAGGAAATGTAAAACAATTTTTCTCATATTATACGAATGTCCCTCACCTTGTACACGTCATAGTTCTCTCTATATATATATATAATAAACATTTAGAAAGAAATGTAAAACAATTTTTCTCATATTATACGTGAATGTCCCTCACCTTGTACACGTCATAGTTCTCTCTATATATATATAATAAACATTTAGTAGGAAATGTAAAACAATTTTTCTCATATTATACGAATGTCCCTCACCTTGTACACGTCATAGTCTCTCTCTCTATATATATATATAATAAACATTTAGAAGGAAATGTAAAACAATTTTTCTCATATTATACGTGAATGTCCCTCACCTTGTACACGTCATAGTTCTCTCTATATATATATATAATAAACATTTAGAAGGAAATGTAAAACAATTTTTCTCATATTATACGTGAATGTCCCTCACCTTGTACACGTCATAGTTCTCTCTCTATATATATATAATAAACATTTAGTAGGAAATGTAAAACAATTTTTCTCATATTATACGTGAATGTCCCTCACCTTGTACACGTCATAGTTCTCTCTCTATATATATATAATAAACATTTAGAAGGAAATGTAAAACAATTTTTCTCATATTATACGTGAATGTCCCTCACCTTGTACACGTCATAGTTCTCTCTCTATATATATATAATAAACATTTAGAAGGAAATGTAAAACAATTTTTCTCATATTATACGTGAATGTCCCTCACCTTGTACACGTCATAGTTCTCTCTATATATATATATATAATAAACATTTAGTAGGAAATGTAAAACAATTTTTCTCATATTATACGTGAATGTCCCTCACCTTGTACACGTCATAGTTCTCTCTCTATATATATATAATAAACATTTAGAAGGAAATGTAAAACAATTTTTCTCATATTATACGTGAATGTCCCTCACCTTGTACACGTCATAGTTCTCTCTCTATATATATATATAATAAACATTTAGTAGGAAATGTAAAACAATTTTTCTCATATTATACGAATGTCCCTCACCTTGTACACGTCATAGTTCTCTCTCTATATATATATAATAAACATTTAGAAGGAAATGTAAAACAATTTTTCTCATATTATACGTGAATGTCCCTCACCTTGTACACGTCATAGTTCTCTCTCTATATATATATATATAATAAACATTTAGTAGGAAATGTAAAACAATTTTTCTCATATTATACGAATGTCCCTCACCTTGTACACGTCATAGTTCTCTCTCTATATATATATAATAAACATTTAGAAGGAAATGTAAAACAATTTTTCTCATATTATACGTGAATGTCCCTCACCTTGTACACGTCATAGTTCTCTATATATATATATATATATAATAAACATTTAGTAGGAAATGTAAAAAAATTTTCTCATATTATACGTGAATGTCCCTCACTTTGTACACGTCATAGTTCTCTCTCTATATATATATAATAAACATTTAGTAAGAAATGTAAAACAATTTTCTCATATTATACGAATGTCCCTCACCTTGTACACGTCATAGTTCTCTCTATATATATATAATAAACATTTAGTAGGAAATGTAAAACAATTTTTCTCATATTATACGTGAATGTCCCTCACCTTGTACACGTCATAGTTCTCTCTCTATATATATATAATAAACATTTAGAAGGAAATGTAAAACAATTTTTCTCATATTATACGTGAATGTCCCTCACCTTGTACACGTCATAGTTTTCTCTATATATATATAATAAACATTTAGTAGGAAATGTAAAACAATTTTTCTCATATTATACGTGAATGTCCCTCACCTTGTACACGTCATAGTTCTCTCTCTATATATATATAATAAACATTTAGAAGGAAATGTAAAACAATTTTTCTCATATTATACGTGAATGTCCCTCACCTTGTACACGTCATAGTTCTCTCTCTATATATATATAATAAACATTTAGTAGGAAATGTAAAACAATTTTTCTCATATTATACGTGAATGTCCCTCACCTTGTACACGTCATAGTTCTCTCTATATATATATATAATAAACATTTAGAAGGAAATGTAAAACAATTTTTCTCATATTATACGTGAATGTCCCTCACCTTGTACACGTCATAGTCTCTCTCTATATATATATATAATAAACATTTAGTAGGAAATGTAAAACAATTTTCTCATATTATACGAATGTCCCTCACCTTGTACACGTCATAGTTCTCTCTCTATATATATATAATAAACATTTAGAAGGAAATGTAAAACAATTTTTCTCATATTATACGTGAATGTCCCTCACCTTGTACACGTCATAGTTCTCTCTCTATATATATATAATAAACATTTAGTAGGAAATGTAAAACAATTTTTCTCATATTATACGTGAATGTCCCTCACCTTGTACACGTCATAGTTCTCTCTCTATATATATATAATAAACATTTAGAAGGAAATGTAAAACAATTTTTCTCATATTATACGAATGTCCCTCACCTTGTACACGTCATAGTTCTCTCTATATATATATATAATAAACATTTAGAAGGAAATGTAAAACAATTTTTCTCATATTATACGTGAATGTCCCTCACCTTGTACACGTCATAGTTCTCTCTATATATATATATAATAAACATTTAGTAGGAAATGTAAAACAATTTTTCTCATATTATACGAATGTCCCTCACCTTGTACACGTCATAGTTCTCTCTCATAAACATTTAGAAGGAAATGTAAAACAATTTTTCTCATATTATACGTGAATGTCCCTCACCTTGTACACGTCATAGTTCTCTCTCTATATATATATATAATAAACATTTAGAAGGAAATGTAAAACAATTTTTCTCATATTATACGAGAATGTCCCTCACCTTGTACACGTCATAGTTCTCTCTATATATATATATAATAAACATTTAGAAGGAAATGTAAAACAATTTTTCTCATATTATACGTGAATGTCCCTCACCTTGTACACGTCATAGTTCTCTCTCTATATATATATAATAAACATTTAGAAGGAAATGTAAAACAATTTTTCTCATATTATACGTGAATGTCCCTCACCTTGTACACGTCATAGTTCTCTCTCTATATATATATAATAAACATTTAGAAGGAAATGTAAAACAATTTTTCTCATATTATACGTGAATGTCCCTCACCTTGTACACGTCATAGTTCTCTCTCTATATATATATATATAATAAACATTTAGAAGGAAATGTAAAACAATTTTTCTCATATTATACGTGAATGTCCCTCACCTTGTACACGTCATAGTTCTCTCTATATATATATATAATAAACATTTAGTAGGAAATGTAAAACAATTTTCTCATATTATACGTGAATGTCCCTCACCTTGTACACGTCATAGTTCTCTCTCTATATATATATATAATAAACATTTAGAAGGAAATGTAAAACAATTTTTCTCATATTATACGTGAATGTCCCTCACCTTGTACACGTCATAGTTCTCTCTCTATATATATATAATAAACATTTAGTAGGAAATGTAAAACAATTTTTCTCATATTATACGTGAATGTCCCTCACCTTGTACACGTCATAGTTCTCTCTATATATATATATATAATAAACATTTAGAAGGAAATGTAAAACAATTTTTCTCATATTATACGTGAATGTCCCTCACCTTGTACACGTCATAGTTCTCTCTCTATATATATATATATAATAAACATTTAGAAGGAAATGTAAAACAATTTTTCTCATATTATACGTGAATGTCCCTCACCTTGTACACGTCATAGTTCTCTCTCTATATATATATATAATAAACATTTAGTAGGAAATGTAAAACAATTTTTCTCATATTATACGTGAATGTCCCTCACCTTGTACACGTCATAGTTCTCTCTATATATATATATAATAAACATTTAGTAGGAAATGTAAAACAATTTTTCTCATATTATACGTGAATGTCCCTCACCTTGTACACGTCATAGTTCTCTCTATATATATATATATAATAAACATTTAGTAGGAAATGTAAAACAATTTTTCTCATATTATACGTGAATGTCCCTCACCTTGTACACGTCATAGTTCTCTCTATATATATATATAATAAACATTTAGTAGGAAATGTAAAACAATTTTTCTCATATTATACGTGAATGTCCCTCACCTTGTACACGTCATAGTTCTCTCTCTATATATATATATAATAAACATTTAGAAGGAAATGTAAAACAATTTTTCTCATATTATACGTGAATGTCCCTCACCTTGTACACGTCATAGTTCTCTCTCTATATATATATAATAAACATTTAGAAGGAAATGTAAAACAATTTTTCTCATATTATACGTGAATGTCCCTCACCTTGTACACGTCATAGTTCTCTCTCTATATATATATAATAAACATTTAGTAGGAAATGTAAAACAATTTTTCTCATATTATACGTGAATGTCCCTCACCTTGTACACGTCATAGTTCTTCTCTATATATATATATATAATAAACATTTAGTAGGAAATGTAAAACAATTTTTCTCATATTATACGTGAATGTCCCTCACCTTGTACACGTCATAGTTCTCTCTATATATATATATAATAAACATTTAGAAGGAAATGTAAAACAATTTTTCTCATATTATACGAATGTCCCTCACCTTGTACACGTCATAGTTCTCTCTCTATATATATATATAATAAACATTTAGAAGGAAATGTAAAACAATTTTTCTCATATTATACGTGAATGTCCCTCACCTTGTACACGTCATAGTTCTCTCTATATATATATATATAAACATTTAGTAAGGAAATGTAAAACAATTTTTCTCATATTATACGTGAATGTCCCTCACCTTGTACACGTCATAGTTCTCTCTCTATATATATATATATAATAAACATTTAGTAGGAAATGTAAAACAATTTTTTCTCATATTATACGTGAATGTCCCTCACCTTGTACACGTCATAGTTCTCTCTATATATATATATAATAAACATTTAGAAGGAAATGTAAAACAATTTTTCTCATATTATACGTGAATGTCCCTCACCTTGTACACGTCATAGTTCTCTCTCTATATATATATATAATAAACATTTAGTAGGAAATGTAAAACAATTTTTCTCATATTATACGTGAATGTCCCTCACCTTGTACACGTCATAGTTCTCTCTATATATATATATAATAAACATTTAGAAGGAAATGTAAAACAATTTTTCTCATATTATACGTGAATGTCCCTCACCTTGTAAACACGTCATAGTCCTCTCTCTCTATATATATATATATAAACATTTAGTAGGAAATGTAAAACAATTTTTCTCATATTATACGTGAATGTCCCTCACCTTGTACACGTCATAGTTCTCTCTATATATATATATATATAATAAACATTTAGTAGGAAATGTAAAACAATTTTTCTCATATTATACGTGAATGTCCCTCACCTTGTACACGTCATAGTTCTCTCTCTATATATATAATAAACATTTAGAAGGAAATGTAAAACAATTTTTCTCATATTATACGTGAATGTCCCTCACCTTGTACACGTCATAGTTCTCTCTCTATATATATATATAATAAACATTTAGTAGGAAATGTAAAACAATTTTTCTCATATTATACGTGAATGTCCCTCACCTTGTACACGTCATAGTTCTCTCTCTATATATATATAATAAACATTTAGAAGGAAATGTAAAACAATTTTCTCATATTATACGTGAATGTCCCTCACCTTGTACACGTCATAGTTCTCTCTCTATATATATATATAATAAACATTTAGAAGGAAATGTAAAACAATTTTTCTCATATTATACGTGAATGTCCCTCACCTTGTACACACGTCATAGTTCTCTCTCTATATATATATAATAAACATTTAGAAGGAAATGTAAAACAATTTTTCTCATATTATACGTGAATGTCCCTCACCTTGTACACGTCATAGTTCTCTCTCTATATATATATATAATAAACATTTAGTGAAGGAAATGTAAAACAATTTTTCTCATATTATACATTGAATGTCCCTCACCTTGTACACGTCATAGTTCTCTCTCTATATATATATAATAAACATTTAGAAGGAAATGTAAAACATTTTTCTCATATTATACGTGAATGTCCCTCACCTTGTACACGTCATAGTTCTCTCTCTATATATATATAATAAACATTTAGAAGGAAATGTAAAACAATTTTTCTCATATTATACGTGAATGTCCCTCACCTTGTACACGTCATAGTTCTCTCTATATATATATATAATAAACATTTAGTAGGAAATGTAAAACAATTTTTCTCATATTATACATGAATGTCCCTCACCTTGTACACGTCATAGTTCTCTATATCTATATATATATAATAAACATTTAGAAGGAAATGTAAAACAATTTTTTCTCATATTATACTTGTAATAATGTCCCTCACCTTGTACGTCATAGTTCTCTCTATATATATATATATAATAAACATTTAGAAGGAAATGTAAAACAATTTTTCTCATATTATACGTGAATGTCCCTCACCTTGTACACGTCATAGTTCTCTCTCTATATATATATATAATAAACATTTAGTAGGAAATGTACAACAATTTTTCTCATATTATACGAATGTCCCTCACCTTGTACACGTCATAGTTCTCTCTCTATATATATATAATAAACATTTAGAAGGAAATGTAAAACAATTTTCTCATATTATACGTGAATGTCCCTCACCTTGTACACGTCATAGTTCTCTCTCTATATATATATATATAATAAACATTTAGAAGGAAATGTAAAACAATTTTTCTCATATTATACGAATGTCCCTCACCTTGTACACGTCATAGGTTCTCTCTATATATATATATATAATAAACATTTAGAAGGAAATGTAAAACAATTTTTCTCATATTATACGTGAATGTCCCTCACCTTGTACGTCATAGTTCTCTCTATATATATATATAATAAACATTTAGAAGGAAATGTAAAACAATTTTCTCATATATAGAAGGAACAAAACAATTTTTCATAATACGTGAATAACTTCCTCACCTTGTATTACGTCATAGTTCTTCTATATATATAATAAAATGTCCCTCACCTTGTACACGTCATAGTTCTCTCTCTATATATATATAATAAACATTTAGAAGGAAATGTAAAACAATTTTTCTCATATTATATATTGAATGTCCCTCACCTTGTACACGTCATAGTTCTCATTATTCTTCTATATATATATATATAATAAACATTTAGAAGGAAATGTAAAACAATTTTTTCTCATATTATACGTGAATGTCCCTCACCTTGTACACATGTCATAGTTCTCTCTATATATATATATAATAAACATTTAGAAGGAAATGTAAAACAATTTTTCTCATATTATATTGTGAATGTCCCCACCTTGTACACGTCATAGTTCTCTCTCTATATATATATATATAATAAACATTTAGTAGGAAATGTAAAACAATTTTTCTCATATTATACGTGAATGTACACCATAGTTCTCTCTATATATATATAATAAACATTTAGAAGGAAATGTAAAACAATTTTCTCATATTATACGAATGTCCCTCACACCTTGTACATCATATAGTTCTATATATATATATAATAAACATTTAGAAGGAAATGTAAAACAATTTTTCTCATATTATACGTGAAGTCCCTCACCTTGTACACGTCATAGTTCTCTATATATATATATATATAATAAACATTTAGTAGGAAATGTAAAACAATTTTTCTCATATTATACGTGAATGTCCCTCACCTT
>NC_134832.1:155397218-155464229 GCF_004210375.1 Tachypleus tridentatus | reverse complement strand
AAATAAAACAACTCACTGTAATGAATTAATTATCTAATATAATAATAACGAGAAAACATGATTTTAGTCAGCACACACCAACCCGCCCAGGCCCGGCATGGCCTAGCGCGTAAGGCGTGCGACTCGTAATCCGAGGGTCGCGGGTTCGCGCCCGCGTCGCGCTAAACATGCTCGCCCTCCCAGCCGTGGGGGTGTATAATGTGACGGTCAATCCCACTATTCGTTGGTAAAGAGTAGCCCAAGAGTTGGCGGTGGGTGGTGATGACTAGCTGCCTTCCCTCTAGTCTCACACTGCTAAATTAGGGACGGCTAGCACAGATAGCCCTCGAGTAGCTTTGTGCGAAATTTCCAAACAAACAAAAAACCAACCCGCCCGAATAAGCCTATTTAGTTTGGCAACCTTGGCGAATCGAATACCGGATTTTAGCTTTGTAAGTAATAAACCCACCACAGTCCCACAAAAGCACATTTTCTACAGACTAACGTAGAGGTACAAACAATATGTCTTGTGAGTATTTGAGAAACAAAAATAATTCATGAAAATATCACACATAAATATGTTTATAATTCTATTTCATACCATACTAACTGTCTATTGTTGAGATTTTCAGAAAACTGTCGAAGTATAACTGATTACGTATATTGAATGGTTTCTCAATTAGAAGTGAGTGACATCTAGGTACCATTCTCCATATCATTCATTAGAAGTCAGTGATACCTAGGACCCACTCTTTATATTGTTCAATAGAAGAGAGTGACACCTAGGACCCACTCTTTATATTGTTCATTAGAAGAGAGTGACACCTAGGACCCACTCTTTATATTGTTCATTAGAAGAGAGTGACACCTAGGACCCACTCTTTATATCATTCATTAGAAGTGAGTGACACCTAGGTACCACTCTTTATATCATTCATTAGAGAGTGACACCTAGGTACCACTCTTTATATCATTCATTAGAAGAGAGTGACACCTGGGTACCACTCTTTATATTGTTCATTAGAAGAGATTGACACCTAGGTACCACTCTTTATATCATTCATTAGAAGTGAGTGACACCTAGGTACCACTATTTATATCATTCATTAGAAGAGAGTGACACCTAGGTACCACTCTTTATATTGTTCATTAGAAGAGAGTGACACCTAGGACCCACTCTTTATATTGTTCATTAGAAGAGAGTGACACCTAGGACCCACTCTTTATATCATTCATTAGAAGTGAGTGACACCTAGGTACCACTCTTTATATCATTCATTAGAAGTGAGTGACACCTAGGTACCACTCTTTATATCATTCATTAGAAGAGAGTGACACCTGGGTACCACTCTTTATATTGTTCATTAGAAGAGATTGACACCTAGGTACCACTCTTTATATCATTCATTAGAAGTGAGTGACACATAGGTACCACTATTTATATCATTCATTAGAGAGAGTGACACCTAGGTACCACTCTTTATATTGTTCATTAGAAGAGAGTGACACCTAGAACCCACTCTTTATATTGTTCATTAGAAGAGAGTGACACCTAGAACCCACTCTTTATATTGTTCATTAGAAGAGAGTGACACCTAGGACCCACTCTTTATATTGTTCATTAGAAGAGAGTGACACCTAGGACCCACTCTTTATATCATTCATTAGAAGTGAGTGACACCTAGGTACAACTCTTTATATCATTTATCATAGGTGAGTGACACCTAGGACCCACTCTTTATATTGTTCATTAGAAGAGAGTGACACCTAGGACCCACTCTTTATATTGTTCATTAGAAGAGAGTGACACCTAGGTACCACTCTTTATATCATTCATTAGAAGTGAGTGACACCTAGGTACCACTCTTTATATCATTCATTAGAAGTGAGTGACACCTAGGTACAACTCTTTATATCATTTATTATAGGTGAGTGACATCTAGGACCCACTCTTTATATTGTTCATTAGAAGAGAGTGACACCTAGGTACCACTCTTTATATCATTCATTAGAAGTCAATGACACCTAGGACCAACTCTTTATATTGTTCATTAGAAGAGAGTGACACCTAGGTACAACTCTTTATATCATTTATTATAGGTGAGTGGCACCTAGGTACCACTGTTTATACAATTCATTAAAAGTGAGTAATACCTAGGTACCACTCTTCCAACTATTTAAATAGTTAGCTGGAAGTCAATAAAACATGGTTAGCCATTATCAAATCATTCATATATTTAGCTACAAATCAATGAAATATGGACACCAATTTTCAAACCATTTAAATAGTTAGTTAGAAGTCAGTACAAAGTGAGTACCACGTTTTATATCATTCATTAGTAGTCAATGAGACCTGGGTACCACTTCCGAAATCATTAACTTAGAAGACAGTAATAACTGGGTACCACTGTTCGAATCATACAGTTTGAGGTCAGTGACACCTGAAAACAAGTCTTTAAAATATTCACTCAGAAGTAAGTGACACTTGAGTACCATTTTAAATCATTCATTTAGAAGTTAGTGCCATCAAGGTACTCATGTTAAAATAATTCAATAAGTTAGCTATAAATCAGTACATTCAGAATATATTCTTAAAACCATTCAAGAAGATAGCTACAAGACAATAAAAACAAGATACCAATCTTCAAATTGATAGCTACGAGACAGTAAAACAGAAATAACTGTCTTCAAATAGATAGCCAGCCATAACACATTAAAACCTAGACACCAATCTTCCAATAGATAGCCACAAGATAATACAACCTAGATACCAGTCTCCAAATAAATAGCTATAAGACAATAAAACTTAAATAGCAGTCTTCAAGTAGATATCTACAGGACAATAAAACCTAGATACCGGACTTCAAATAGATTGCTACAAAGTAATAAAACCTAGATACCAATGTTGAAATAAATAGCTATAACACAAAAAAAGCCTTGAAACCAATCTGAAAATATATAGCTAATAGATAAAAAACCTAGATACCAATTTTTAAATAGATAGCTATCAGATAATAAAACTAGAAACCAATCTTCGAATAGATGGCTACAAGACAATAAAACTTAGATACCAATAGTGAAATAGATAGTTAAAAGAGAATAAAACCTTGAAACAAATCTGAAAATTGAAAGCTACAAGAAAATAAAACTTAGACAATCTTCAAATAGAAAGATATAAGATAATAAACCATAGATACCAATGTTGAAATAGATAACTATAGAGAATAAAACCTTGAAACCAATATGAAAATAGATTGCTACAAGATAATAAAACTAGAAACCAGACTTCAAATAGATAGCTACAAGACTATAAAAACTAAAATAATTTCAAATAGATAGCTATAAAATAATAAAACATAGATACCAATGTTAAAATAGATAGCTATAAGAGAATAAAACCTTGAAACCAATCTGAAAATAGCTTGGTACAAGACAATAAAACCTTGAAACCAATCTGAAAATAGATAGCTACTATGTAAGAAAACCTATATACAAATCTTCAAATATATAGCTACAAGACAATAAAACCTAGATTCCAGTCAACAAATAGATAGCTAGAAGAAAATAAAACCTAGATACCAATATTTAACTAGATGGCTATAAGATAATAAAATTTAGAAACCAATATTCGAATATATAGTTACAAGACTATAAAACCTAGATACCAGACTTCAATTAGATTGTTACAATAAAATAAAACCTAAATAACAATCTTAAAATGTATAGCTACAAGATAATAAAACCAATATACCAATATTGAAAAAAATAGCAAAATATAATAAAACCTAGAAACCAATCTTCATATATATATCTACAAGAAAATAAAACCTAGAAACCAGACTTCAAATAGATATCCACAAGACAATAAAACCTAGATACCAGTCTTCAAATAGATAGCGAAAAACAATAAAACCTAGATACCAGTCTTCAAATTGATAGCTACAAGACTATAAAACCTAGATACCAATCTTCAAATGGATAGCGACAAGACTATAAAACCTAGACAATGTTGAAATAGATAGCTATAAAATAATAAAACATAGATACCAATGTTAGAATAGATAGCTATAAGAGAATAAAACCTTGAAACCAATCTAGAAATAGTTTGCTACAAGACAATAAAACCTTGAAACCAATCTGAAAATGGATAGCTAGTATATATTAAAACCTATATAAAAATCTCCAAATTGATAGCTACAAGACAATAAAACCTAGATTCCAGTCTACAAATAGACAGCTACAAGAAAATAAAATCTAGATACCAGTTTTGAAAAAGATAGCTAGAAGAAAATAAAACCTAGAAACCAGACTTCAAATAGATTGCTACAAGATAATAAAACCTAGATAACAAACTTTAAACAGATAGCTACTAAATCATAAATCCTATATACCAATCTTAATATAGACAGCTAGAAGACAATAAAACCTAGATACCAGTCTTCAAATAAATAGCTATAAGATAATGCAACCTAGAAATCAATCTTCGAATAGATAGCGACAAAACAGTAAAAGCTAGATAACAATCTTCAAATAGATAGCGATATGTTATTAAAATCTTGAAACCAATCTGAAAATAGATTGCAACAGAATAATAAAACTTTGAAATCAATCTCAAAATAAATAACCATAAGATAATAAAACCTAGAAACCAATCTGAAAATAGATTACCACAAGACAATAAAACCTTGAAACCAATCTTAAAATGTATAGCTACAAGAAAGTAAAACCAATATACGAATATTGAAATAAATTGCTCAAAGATAATAAAACCTAAATACCAGTTTTCAAATTGATAGCTATAAAATAATAAAATACAGAAACCAATCTTCGAATAGATGTCTACAAAACAATAAAACCTAGATACCGGTCTTCAAATAGATAGCTACAAAACAATAAAACCTAGATTCCAGTCTACAAATAGATAGCTACAAGACAATAAAACCTAGATACGAATCTTAAAATAGATAGTTACAAGACAATAAAACATATATATCCATTTTCAAATAGATAGCTATACGATAATAAAACCTAGACACCAACCTTTGAATTGATATGTATAAGACAATAAAACCTAGATTCCAGTCTTCAAATGGATAGCTACAAGACGATAAAACCGAGATACCAGTCCACAAATAGATAGCTAGAAGACAATAAAACCAAATACAAATCTTTAAATCGATAGCTGTAAGATAATAAAACATAAAAACCAATCTTCGAATAGATGCCTACAAGACAATAAAACCTAGATACCGGTCTTCAAATAGATAGCTACAAGACAATAAAACATTTACACCAATTTTCAAATAGATAGCTATAAGATAATAAAACCTATACACCAATCTTTGAATAGATATCTACAAGACAATAAAACCTAGATACCAGTCTTCAAATATATAGCTACAAAACTATAAAAACTAAATACCAGTCATCAAATAGATTGCCACAAGGCAGTAAAACCGAGATACTAATCTCCAAACAGATAGCGACAAGACAATAAAACCTAGATACCAGTTTTCAAATAGATAGCTACAAGACTATAAAAAGTAAATACCAGTCTTCAAATAGATTGCCACAAGGCAATAAAACCGAGATACCAATCTTCAAATAGATAGCGAGAAGACTTAAAATATAGACAATTTTCAAATAGATAGCTATAAAATAATAAAACCTATATACAAATCTTCAAATAGATAGCTATAAGACAATGAAACCGAGATATCAGTCTTTAAATAGATAGCTAGAAAACAATAAAATCTAGATACCAATCTTTAAATAGATAGCTATCAGATAATAAAACTAGAAACCAATATTGAAATAGATGGTTAAAAGAGAATAAAACCTTGATACCAATCTGAAAATAGATTGCTACAAGACTATAAAATTTAGATAACAGTTTTCAAATAGATTGCTACAAGACAATAAAACCTAAACAATCTTCAAATAGATAACCATAAGATAATAAAACATAGATACCAATGTTAAAATAGATAACTTTAAGAGAATAAAACCTTGAAACCAATCTGAAAATAGATTGCTACAAGATAATAAAACCTATATACCAATCTTCAAATAGAAAGCTACAAGACAATAAAACCTAGATAATAATCTTCAAATAGATTGCTACAAGGTAATAAAACCTAGACACCAATCTTCAAATAGATAGCTACTAAATAATAAAACCTTTATACCAATCTTCAAATAGAAAGCTACAAGACAATAAAACCGATATACCAATCTTCAAATAGATAGCGACAAGACTATAAAATCTAGACAATCTTCAAATAGATAGCTATAAAATAATAAAACATAGATACCGATGCTGAAATAGATAGCTACAAGACAATAAAACTCAGATACCAACATTGAAATAGATAGTTAAAAGAGAATAAAACCTTGAAACCAATATGAAAATTGAAAACTAGAAGACAATAAATCCTAGATACCAGTCTTCAAATAGATAGCTAGAAGACTATAAAATCTGGATAAAAGTCTTCAAATAGATTGCTACAAGACAATAAAACCTTGAAACCAATCTGAAAATAGATTGCTACAAGATAATAAAACCTAGATACCAATCTGAAAATAGATTGCTACAAGACTATAAAAACTAGATACCAGTCTTCAAACAGACAGCGACAAGACTATAAAAACGAAAAAAAAATTTCAAATAGATAGGTATGAAATAATAAAACCTTAAAACCAATCTGAAAATAGTTTGGTACATGACAATAAAACCTTGAAACCAATCTGAAAATAGAGAGCTAGAAGACAATAAAACCTAGATACCAATCTTTAATTTGATAGCTATAAGATAATAAAACTTTGAAAAGAATCTTCGACTAGATAGTTACAAGACAAGAAAACTTTGATACCAATAATTAAATAGATAGTTAAAAGAGAATAAAACCTTGAAACCAGTTTTCAAATAGATAGCGACAAAACAATAAAACCTAGATACCAGTCTTCAAATTGATAGCTACAAGATTATAAAATCTAGATACCAATCTTCAAATGGATAGCGACAAGACTATAAAACCTAGACAATCTTGAAATAGATAGCTATAAAATAATAAAACACAGATACCAATGTTAAAATAGATAGCTATAAGAGAATAAAACCTTGAAATCAATCTAAAAATAGTTTGATACAAGACAATAAAACCTTGAAACCAATCTGAAAATAGATAGCTACTATATAATCCTATAATATATAATATACTATAATATATTATATTATATATACTATAATACTATAATATATTATATATATTATAATATACTATATAATACTATATAATAAAACCTATATAAAAATCTCCAAATAGATAGCTACAAGACAATAAAACCTAGATTCCAGTCTTCAAATAGACAGCTACAAGACAATAAACTCTAGATACCAATTTTCAAAAAAGATAGCTAGAAGAAAATAAAACCTTGAAACCAGACTTCAAATAGATTGCTACAAGATAATAAAACCTAGATACCAAAATTTAAACAGATAGCTGCTAAATCATAAATCCTATACACCAATCTTAATATAAATAGATAGAAGACAATAAAACCTAGATACCAATCTTCAAATAAATAGCTATAAGATAATGAAACCTAGAAATCAATCTTCGAATAGATAGCTACAAAACAGTAAAAGCTAGATAACAATCTTCAAACAGATACCGATATGATATTAAAATCTTGAAACCAATCTGAAAATTGATTGCAACAGAATAATAAAACTTTGAGACCAATCTCAAAATAGATAACAATAATATAAAAAAACCTAGAAACCAATCTGAAAATAGTTTACCACAAGACAATAAAACCTTGAAACCAATCTTAAAATGTATAGCTACAAGATAATAAAATCAATATACCAATATTGAAATAAATAGCTAAAAGGTAATAAAACCTAGATACCAGTTTTCAAATTGATAGCTACAAGACTATAAAACCTAGATACCAATCTTCAAATAAATAGCAAGAAGACTATAAAAACTAAATACCAGTCTTCAAATAGATTGCTACAAGGCAATAAAACCGATATACCAATCTTCAAATAGACAGCGACAAGACTATAAAATCTAGACAATCTTCAAATAGATAGCTATAAAATAATAAAAGATAGAAACCAATCTTTGAATAGATGTCTACAAGGCAAAAAAACCTTGATTCCAGTCTACAAATAGACAGCTACAAGGCAAAATAACCTTGATTCCAGTCTACAAATAGACAGCTACAAGGCAATAAAACCTAGATACGAATCTTAAAATAGATAGCTACAAGACAATAAAACTTATATACCAATTTTCAAATAGACAGCTATAAGATAATAAATCCTAGACACCAACCTTTGAATTGATATCTACAAGACAATAAAACTTAGATACAAGTCTTCAAATAGATAGCTATAAGAAAATAAAACCTAGATACCAATCTTCAAATAGATAGCTAAAAGATCATAAGACATAAATACCAGACTTCAAATGAATTGTTACAATACAATAAAACATAGAAAACAAACTTTAAATAGATAGCTACTAAATAATAACACCTACATACGAATCTTAAAATAGATAGCTACGAGACAGTAAAACAGAAATAACTGTCTTCAAATAGATAGCCAGCCATAACACATTAAAACCTAGACACCAATCTTCAAATAGATAGCTAGAAGACAATAAAGTTTAGAAATCAATCTTCGAATAGATATCTACAAGACAATAAAACCTATATATCAATCTTCAAATAGATAGCTACAAGACTATAAAACCTAGATACAAATCTTCAAATAAATAGCGACAAGAATATAAAACCAAGACAATCTTCAAATAGATAGCTACAAGACAATAAAACCTAGATACCTGTCCAGAAATAGATAGCTTGAAGACAATAAAACCAAATACCAATCTTTAAATACATAACTGTAAGATAATAAAACTTAGAAACCAATCTTCGAATAGATAGCTACAAGACAATAAAACTTTGATACCAATATTGAAATAGATAGTTAAAAGATAATAAAACAGGCGAATGTTCATGACGATGACTTCTTTTGTCAGTGATGAGCGGATACGTATTACTTTTAACATAAGTAATTTGATTCAGTATAAACACTGGTTATCTGGACAATTCACAGTGACAGTTTCGAATAAAACTTAGGTCCATTTATCGAGAAGTTTCTTGACGAACTTTATGTCATCCTGTTGATAAGTTGGATAATATGATCCTTCATTTTTAACTTTTGCCTCATTAGTTTTTGAAAGAATGTATATTATCTTACAGGTATTCTACTGTCAATACTTGTTTATTTGTTTTCCAAATACGTAGCTGTAATGTTGTAATTTATAAGCTTTTTTGTTCTTTTCAGCCGTGGCTATTGAGGATTTCCTCTTGTTTTTTCTTTAACAGAATTTCGCTAAAGCGGAGAAGATTATTAATGAAATACTTTAAACCTACTGGGAAACCTAATGAGCGGATACATATTACTTTTAACATAAGTAATTTGATTCAGTATAAACACTGGTTATCTGGACAATTCACAGTGACAGTTTCGAATAAAACTTAGGTCCATTTAGTTATGATAATTTGCCACTTTCCACGTATCTATTATAGAGTGTTTGACAATTCAACTTTTAAGGGAATATGTATACACCTGTGTGTTTATTTGTTGCACAGCAACATCAGGTTATCTGGTGGTCCACTGAAAACAGTCCACTTCGTTGTTGTTGTAGCATTATAAGTCCGAACACTTAACGATCTCTCATCAGGAGACCCCCAGGAACGTGTAAAATATAACCAAATAAAAATTGTGATTAACAGTTATATAAGAGAAAGAAAACTTCTTCCCAAAATTAATTATTTTAAATGGGTGAGTGGGGAGGAAACATGAAAAATGTTAACTTACGCTATGTAATACTAACATTACAAATCAAGTTCTATACGAGGCGTATGTCGCTTCAACGTAAATACACTGTCAAAGTTGCTTTTCAGCGATAAGTCAACTCGAAGTTGCTTTATGTTTTACTGCGTTAATTCTATGTCACATGGTAGCAATTGACGCATTTAGATTCGCACATCAAGTAGCTGCGGATGAATTCGGCCAGTTATATACACACTATATCAATTTTATTTGTATTTCTCTTTGTTTAAAGATGTTTGAAAACTAAGATAGGCCTACTGATGTCGTGCTTTCTGTTTCCTCTGTTTCTACCGAAATTTATCCTCTGTGGGTGGCCGAATGTACACCTAAAGTCCCCGAACTTTAAGGAATAATCCCATACTAGATAACCACACACACAATGGGGTTTTCTTCGAAACCATAACTAAAAAAAGAGAAAACCCTGATTGTGTTTCGTCTGCGACAATCTGTATAAAAACATATCGCCAGACTTACTGCAATATTTCTCTTCGTTTACGAGCAATAAAAGTTCGTTGTTTCTGGGTCATAATGACCCCATTTGATCCTTCACGGTGTGACATTAACGGATAAATCTGTAGCTGTGTAAATCTCTTTCTTGCCTCCTCCATGAAAGCGCTTAAAGAACTAGAAAAACACAATTCAAACAGTGTCCGTCATTTTTACGATGTTGCTTGATAGTGACATCAAGATGTGGAAACTTCGCGACGTGTCTCGTGGATAGAGTTGTGTAACAGCGGATCAAGTTGTCAGTTTCATGGTTACCATCAGAATAAGCTCAGCAAATATTTCATTTCACAGTTTAAGTTGTGATGATCCTGGAACGATTTTAAAACCTTTTAAAACGATCACTTTTCTATTGATTTTTTTAGCCTAAAATATCAAGAATGGAAGGAAGTGTTAACAAACTGGGTTAACAAAATGACTGTTAAAAGTTAAACCACACTAAACGAAAGATTTTAGATAAAAAAACAGTTTTCTTATATTGTGAATCTTGTATTTTACCTCTACAAACTATTGATATTAACCCTTACAACTTGGACTGACTTATTTATTAAATTTTTAAAGTAGCAGGTTCCATTGCAGTCAAAGAGAGATAGAGATAGCAGCCAGTTACAGTAAGGAAACGGTTGATTTTTTTTCTTGTTAAAACAACAACAACAAACAATTGAGTAGTTGATACAATTTGAAGTAACATAAACGTCGGCTTTAGAAACGTGTTGTGACGCTCCAACTCTGTTTCATTGGTTTTGTTCGGCTTGAATTTCATGCAAAGCTTCATGAGGGCGATTTGCGCTAGCCGTCCCTAATATAGCAGTGTAAACCTAGAGTGAAGGCAGCTAGTCATCATCACCCAACGCCAACTTTTGGGCTACTTCTTTACCATAGTTGGATTGGACGTCACATAATAGCACTCCCACCTCTGAAAGGGCGAGCATGTTTGATGTGACGGAGATTCGAACCCACGACCGTCAGATTGAATGCTGAGCGTTTCCTAACCAACTGTCCAGGCCAGACCAACTCTGTTTGATAAGATCATTATTAACGTGTGCCAGTAGTTATGAAAAACGTTTCCTAACCAACTGTCCAGGCCAGACCAACTCTGTTTGATAAGATCATTATTAACGTGTGCCAGTAATTATGAAAACGTTTCTAACCAACTGTCCAGGCCAGACCAACTCTGTTTGATAAGATCATTATTAACGTGTGCCAGTAGTTATGAAAAACGTTTCCTAACCAACTGTCCAGGCCAGACCAACTCTGTTTGATAAGATCATTATTAACGTGTGCCAGTAGTTATGAAAAACGTTTCCTAACCAACTGTCCAGGCCAGACCAACTCTGTTTGATAAGATCATTATTAACGTGTGCCAGTAGTTATGAAAAACGTTTCCTAACCAACTGTCCAGGCCAGACCAACTCTGTTTGATAAGATCATTATTAACGTGTGCCAGTAATTATGAAAAACGTTTCCTAACCAACTGTCCAGGCCAGACCAACTCTGTTTGATAAGATCATTATTAACGTGTGCCAGTAGTTATGAAAACGTTTCCTAACCAACTGTCCATGCCAGACCAACTCTGTTTGATAAGATCATTATTAACGTGTGCCAGTAGTTATGAAAACGTTTCCTAACCAACTGTCCAGGCCAGACCAACTCTGTTTGATAAGATCATTATTAACGTGTGCCAGTAGTTATGAAAAACGTTTCCTAACCAACTGTCCATGCCAGACCAACTCTGTTTGATAAGATCATTATTAACGTGTGCCAGTAGTTATGAAAAACGTTTCCTAACCAACTGTCCATGCCAGACCAACTCTGTTTGATAAGATCATTATTAACGTGTGCCAGTAGTTATGAAAACGTTTCTAACCAACTGTCCAGGCCAGACCAACTCTGTTTGATAAGATCATTATTAACGTGTGCCAGTAGTTATGAAAACGTTTCCTAACCAACTGTCCATGCCAGACCAACTCTGTTTGATAAGATCATTATTAACGTGTGCCAGTAGTTATGAAAAACGTTTCCTAACCAACTGTCCATGCCAGACCAACTCTGTTTGATAAGATCATTATTAACGTGTGCCAGTAGTTATGAAAAACGTTTCCTAACCAACTGTCCAGGCCAGACCAACTCTGTTTGATAAGATCATTATTAACGTGTGCCAGTAGTTATGAAAAACGTTTCCTAACCAACTGTCCAGGCCAGACCAACTCTGTTTGATAAGATCATTATTAACGTGTGCCAGTAGTTATGAAAAACGTTTCCTAACCAACTGTCCAGGCCAGACCAACTCTGTTTGATAAGATCATTATTAACGTGTGCCAGTAGTTATGAAAAACGTTTCCTAACCAACTGTCCAGGCCAGACCAACTCTGTTTGATAAGATCATTATTAACGTGTGCCAGTAGTTATGAAAAACGTTTCCTAACCAACTGTCCAGGCCAGACCAACTCTGTTTGATAAGATCATTATTAACGTGTGCCAGTAGTTATGAAAAACGTTTCCTAACCAACTGTCCATGCCAGGCCAACTCTATTTGACAAGATCATTATTAACGTGTGCCAGTAGTTATGAAAAACGTTTCCTAACCAACTGTCCATGCCAGACCAACTCTGTTTGATAAGATCATTATTAACGTGTGCCAGTAGTTATGAAAACGTTTCCTAACCAACTGTCCATGCCAGGCCAACTCTATTTGACAAGATCATTATTAACGTGTGCCAGTAGTTATGAAAACGTTTCCTAACCAACTGTCCATGCCAGGCCAACTCTGTTTGATAAGATCATTATTAACGTGTGCCAGTAGTTATGAAAAACGTTTCCTAACCAACTGTCCATGCCAGACCAACTCTGTTTGATAAGATCATTATTAACGTGTGCCAGTAGTTATGAAAAACGTTTCCTAACCAACTGTCCATGCCAGGCCAACTCTATTTGACAAGATCATTATTAACGTGTGCCAGTAGTTATGAAAAACGTTTCCTAACCAACTGTCCATGCCAGACCAACTCTGTTTGATAAGATCATTATTAACGTGTGCCAGTAGTTATGAAAAACGTTTCCTAACCAACTGTCCATGCCAGACCAACTCTGTTTGATAAGATCATTATTAACGTGTGCCAGTAGTTATGAAAAACGTTTCCTAACCAACTGTCCATGCCAGACCAACTCTATTTGACAAGATCATTATTAACGTGTGCCAGTAGTTATGAAAAACGATACTCTCTCTATTGTTATTTCAAATTGTGCTTGACCTTCATATAGTGGCTTATCTTTCGGTTTGTCGATGTGACAATCGTTTAGGTTCCACCTCCTAATTTTCTTGAAGTAGAATCTGGAACACTACAATTAGGTTTTGCATCCACAAGTGAGAAAATAGTGGTGGTAATAGGTAAAGATCAGATGGGTTATTTTATTATACATGACATAATTAATAATATTCGAGACTGGAGTTCTTGAGCGAATGTAGAGATATGTGCAACTAGTTTGTTCAGTTTCCAAATGCTTTACCTGCCATAAAGCTTCTTTTGTAGTTCATTCATATTGTTTGTAATTTCTCAAGATGCTTTGTTGATGTCCTTATGTTTGACATTCTACGATGCCATCAATAATGTCTTCGTTTTATTTAAATCCATTTTTCACGTTCTTTGAAATTATTTCTTACTTCCCTCCATCTTCTGGACTTTCTTTAAAATTTCTCTATCTTGTTTATTATTTTTTTTCATATGCTTCATCATTTGTAATATCTTTCTTCTAGTATGGATTGTCATATTGAAGTACCATTTTTTTCCAATATATGTCCGTCATTTTTTATTCTCAGGTGAATTCTTCAGGATTGTATGATAAAATACCAATGTGAATTCAAGGTGATTTATTAATAAATAAAGTGTTTTGTTTCTTAAATATAAAGTTGTACAAGTTAGCTTTATTAATGTTCACTGATAGACCTTATTTCAAAGTGTGCATGGACATATCAACTTTAATTAGTAGTTATTTTTGTTGTATATACAGTACTTTTCATATCTCTGGAACTTCGTGGGAACATACAAAAAAGCAGTGTTCAGGAAACCGAACTAACTGATAGTAACAGACTAACAAGCTTATTATGTGGAAAGTCAATGAATCATCTATTCTGTGGTGCTTATTATGCTGCGTGAAACCTCCCTCTGACCAAACAACAATACAAACGTCCAAGTCAAAATATCAGTTTTAAACATTATTAAATACATTACAAGTGGAACAAGATGATTAAACGAATGTGATTTTTTTACTTTAAACTTCTACTAAAATCAAGTCACTGTGTATCAGTTTGCCTAGAAAAATGAATTTCATCAGCAGTGTTAAGTCACTGTCTTAAATACGACATTTAACATCAAAGTAACACGAATTCTCAACAGAAAATAGACATTTATTTTAACATAAAACATGCCTTCACCACATTTGAGAAATACTGAATAGCTGAATACACACACACAGGTATTTGTTTTATGGTTAAACACAGAGCTCTACAAGTAGACATCTTGGTTGTACCCGTATGAATATCGAAACCTAATTTCTAGCGTTAGAAGCCTTCACATTTGTAGAATCTGTAAGCTACTAAGCAACACATAGAATGTGTTCTCTTTTTATACCATTACGAACGAAGGTTATGCTGACGTAGAGATAAGATGGATAGTTGTTTGTTTGGAATGATTAGTTTATTGTTATAAAATGAATTAGTTTCATGTGATTAGGTCATACTCAACCAAGCAGACATATAGCGTAGTGGCTTTTGAATTCGGGTCTTTTCAGAGCATAATAAATATGTGATATGAAACGAGTGAAGACGGATGGTCAGCACAAGAATAGACACACCGACATAGGCCACTGATTGTACATAACAGTAAACTGCAGAAAATGTAACAAGACTTATTAATGTCCATATTTAAACAGTTTGACAAACAAAAATATAGGAGAGATTGACCATATGATATCAAATAATACAAACAGGGATATCATGATGCTGGCACTCCTGTTAGGCACCTGAAAATAGGACCGAATCCCCACACTTGGAAAACTAAAAACAAGTCCGTTAAAACATTATTTAATTTAAACCTGAAATTAAATATCTTTCATAACCAGGTAAGTAGGTATTATATTGTAATTAGAATGACAGTAGACGAGTAAGATATGCGACTTTAATTGAAAACTTGTTTTATTTGGTTCACAATTCAGGGTTTTCTCCTAAATTTATAGAATTTATCCTGGATGTTTTATCTCACTATTATATGTGTTCTTAGTTTGAGTTTCGTGTCAGTAGTCTCAAAACTTAGTGTTTAATATTTTTATTTTTTTGGATTCAAAAATTGAAATTAGACTTTTTACATTGTTACATTTTTTGTAATATCACACATATGACAAATTTTGGCACCGAGGTCAACTAGAACTGAAAACATTACATTATCATGAAATAAGCCATCCTGCGAACCTTTTATGATATAAACCTCCCTAATCCTAAACTAAAAACTTCCTACTATTATGTAAAAAGTAAAAGCAATTGAAAGTTAAACAAACCAAAAGTGTAACCATAGCAAAGTGTAACCATAGTAAAGTGTAACCATAGCTAAGTGTAACCTTAGCAATGTGTACGATGCATAGAGATTACAAACGTCGCATTGGTAGATTTTAGTGTGTGTATTTTCTTATAGCAAAGGCACATGGGACTATTTGCTAAACCAATCGAGGGGAATCGAACACCTGATTCAAGCGTTGTAAATCCAGAGGGAGACAGGTAATTTTTAGACCTGATCTTCGATACTTCCATTAACTGTTGATGTTCTCGAAAGTTTGTTAACATGATTGTTTTCCACATTATGTTTATTTTTACTAAGACATTTCTATTTAATATCCTTTTATTCCAGGCTGGTTTTACGATCTCTGTACTCACATTTAAGCCTAAAAGAGAGCATATCTCATCCGCCATTAGCAGTGTCGCTCGCGCAATGGACTGAGTCCATATTGAAATTTACAACTACTATAAATTAGGGGTTATTACGGGCATCCTCAATAAATATTGAAAATATTTTCAAAAAATTAGATTATTTTTGTTATTTATTTGAATGAGACGTGAATTTTATGATATGGATAACTCGCACTTATATTTGTTTTAACGTTTGGTATTTTTGTCTGCAAAATGCACAGAACACTTAAAGGGACATTAAGATTTTTTTCTGTAACATTGTATATATTGTCTGAAGAATTATCTACACAAACAACATACTTTATTCCTGGGTCATTAGAAACATTAATAGGGAATAATCGAAATAATCACGGTTGACTAATACAGTTAGTGCTTTTCTGTATTGACCATGGTGAGCAGAGCACAGAGAGCCCATTGTGAAGTTCTGGGATTAAATCAGAAAAACAGAAGCTAGTACTTAACACTGAAATACCGATCAGATACTTATAAACATTAAATATCATCATGGAATTCCCAGTATTCCATGAAAGAAACTAGAAACACAGACAATTCCCAGTATTCTATGAAAAAAATAGTAACCCAGACAATTCCAAGTTTTCTACAAAAGAAACGAGTAGTCCAGACATTTCCAAGTATTCCATGGAAGAAAATAGTAACACAGAAAATTCCCAGTTTTTTATAAAAGGAAAAGTAACCCATATAATTTGGAGTATTCTATGAAAGAAAATAGTAAACCAGATTATTCCCAGTATTGTATAAAAGATAATAGTAACCCAGACAATTCCAAGTATTCTATAAAAAATTAAAGTAACCCAGACAAATTCCAGTATTATATGAAAGATCATAGTAATCCAAACAAACCCATGAATTATATGAAAGAAAATAAAAACACGGACAATTCACGGTATTCTTTGAAAGTTAATAGTAACCCAGAAAATTCCAGGGAATTTATGAAAAATAATAATAACCCAGACAATTCCCAGTACTATATGAAAGATATTAGTAACTCAGAAAATTCCCAGTTTTCTATAAATGGAAATAGTAACCCAGACAATTCGAAATATCCTATGAAAGAAAATAGTAACACAGACAATTCCTAGTATTATATGAAAGATAATAGTAACACAGACAATTTCCAATATTATATGAAAGAAAACAGTAACCTAGATTCCCAGTATAATATGAAGGATAATAGTAACCCAAACAAATCCAAGTTTTCTATAAAATATAGTAACCCAGACAATTCCCAGTATTCTATAAAAGATATTAGTAACCCAGACAATTCCCAGTATTCTATGAAAAATAATAGTAACCCAAACAATTCCCAGTTTTCTATAAAAGAAAATAGTGACCGAGACAATTCTCAGTATTCCATGGAAGATAATAATAACCAAGATAATTCCCAGTATTCTATGAAAGATAATAGTAACCTAGAAAATTACCAGTATTATATGGAATAAAATAGTAAAACATACAATTCCCAGTATTTTATGAAAGAAAAAAGTAACCCAGACAATTCTCAGTATTCTATGAAAGAAAATAGTAACTCAGACAATTCCCAGTATTTTATGGAAGATCATAGTAATCCAAACGAACCCATGAATTCGATGAAATTAAATAGTAACCAGACAATTCACGGTATTCTATAAAAGATAATAGTAACCTAGAAATTTGCAGAAATTCTAAAAATAATAAACATAACCCAGACAATTACCAGTATATATGAAAGATAAAAGTAACCCATAAAAATCCCAGTTTTCTATAAATGGAAATAGTAACCTAAACAATTCTCCGTATTCTATGAAAGATAATAGTAGGACAGACAATTTTGAGTATTCTAAGAGAAATAATAGTAACACAGAGAATTACCAGTATTATATGAAAGATAATATTAACCAAGAGAATTCCCAGTATTCTAGGAAAGACAATAGTCACCCAGAAAAATTACAGTATCATATAAAAGATAACAGTAACTAAGATAATTTCCAGTATTATATGGAAGAAAATAGTAACTGAGACAATTCCCAGTATTCTATGAAAGAAAATTATAACCCAGACAGTTCCAAGTCTTTAATAAAATAAAAAGGTAACCCAGAAAATTCCGAGTATTCTATTAAAAAAAATTGTAACCCAGAAAATTCCGAGTATTCTATAAAAGAACATTGTAACCCAGATTATTCCCAGTATTATATAAAAGATATTAGTAATTCAAACAATTCAAAGTATTCTATGAAAAAAAATGGTAACACAGAAAATTCTCGGTATTCTATGAAAAATAACAGTAACCCAGACAATTCAAGGGATTCTATAGAAGAAAACGTAACCCAGATAATTCAAAGTATTCTATAAAAGATAATAATAAGCCAGACAATCCCAGAAATTATATGAAAGAAAACAGTAAACAAGATAATTTCTAGTTTTTATGACTGGAAATAATACCCCAGTCAATTCGAAGTATTCTATGATATAACATAGTAACACAGACAATTCTCAGTATTCTATGAAAGATAATAGCTATTCAGACAATTCCCAGTATTATATTAAAGATTATAGTAACCCAGACAATTCCCTGTATTATATGAAAGATCATTGTAATCCAAACAAACCCACGAATTCTAAGAAAGAAAATAGCAAACAGACAATTCACGGTATTCTATTAAATATAATAGTAACCCAGGAAATTTTAAGGATTCTATGAAAAATAATAATGACCCAGACAATTCCCATTATTCTTTGAAATATAATAATGTTCCAGAAAATTCCCAGTATTATATGGAAAAAATATTAATTTAGACAATTCCCAGTATTATATGGAAAAAATATTAATTTAGACAATTCCCAGTATTATGTGGAAAAGATGTTAACTGAGACAATTCACAGTATAATATGAAAGATAATAATAGTATACCAGACAATTCCCATTTTTTTTATAAAAGAGAAAGGTAACCCAGAAAATTTCGAGTATTCTATGAAAGAAAATAGTAACACAGACAATTCTCAGAATTCTATGAAAAATAATAGTAGCTGAGACAATTTCCAGTATTGTATGAAAGATAATAGTTATTCAGATAATTCCCAGTTTCATATGAAAGGTAATAGTAACCCAAATAATTCCCAGTATTTTATGAAATATAATAGTAACCCAGATAATTCCCAGTATTATAAGAAATAAAATATTAACACATACAATTTCAAGTATTATATGGAAAATCATAGTAACCCAGATAATTGCAAGTATTCTATAAAAGATAATAGTAATTCAGATTATTCCAAAGAATTATATGAAAGATCATAGTAATCCAAACAATTAAATGTATTCTATGAAAAAAAAAAAAGTAACCCAGATAATTCCGTGGATTATATGAAAGATAATAGTAACTCTGAAAATTACTTTTTTTTAAAGGAAATAGTAACCCAGACAATTCAAAGTATTCTATGAAAGAAAATAGTAACACAGACAATTCCCAGTATTATATGAAAGGTAAGAGTAACACAAACAATTCCCAGTAGTCTGTGAAAGAATATAGTAACCCAGACAATTCCCAGTATACTATGAAAAAATAGTAACAGAGACAACTCCCATTATTATATAAAATATAATAGCAACCCAGACAATTCGAAGTATTCTATGAAAGATAATAGTAACACAAAGAATTCCCAGTAGTGTATGAAAAAAATAGTAACACAGACAATTCCCATTATTACATGGGAAATAATAAGAACCAAGACAATTCGAAGTATTCTATGAAAGAAAATAGTAACACAAACTATTCCAGGTATTATATGAAAGATAATAGTAACCCAGACAATTCCCAGTACTATATAAAAAATAATAGTAATCCAAAAAATTCAAAGTGATCTATAGAAGAAAATAGTAACCAAGACAATTCCCAGCTTTCTATAAAAGGAAATAGTAACAAAGGAATTTCCAGTATTATATGAAAGATTACAGTAACCTAGACAAATCTGGGTATTCTATGAAAGATAATAGCAGAACAGACAATTCCCAGTATTCTATGAAAAATAATTGTAACCCATACAATTCCCAGTTTTCTACAAAAGAAAATAGTGAGCGAGACAATTTTTAGTGTTCCATGGAAGATAATACTAACCAAGATTATTCCCAGTATTCTATAAAAGATAATAGTAACCCAGAAAATTCTCAGTATTATATGGAATAAAATAGTTAAACATACAATTCCCAGTATTTTATGAAAGAAAATAGTAACCCATACAATTCTCAGTTTTATATGGAAGATCACAGTAACCCAGAGTATACCAAGTATTCTATAAAAGATAATAGTAACACAGAAAATTCCAAAGAATTATATGAAAGATCATAGTAATCCAAACAATTCCATGCATTCTATGAAAGAAAATAGTAACCCCGACAATTCCAGGGATTCTATGAAAGAAAATAGTAGCCAGACAATTCACGGTATTCTATTAAAGATAATAGTAACCCAGGAAATTTCAGGGATTTTATGCAAAATAATAACAAACCAGACAATTCCCAGTATTCTATGAAAAATAATAGTGACGCAGAAAATTCCCAGTATTCTATGAAAGATCATACTAATCCAAACAAACCCACGAATTCGATCAAATTAAATAGCAACCAGATAATTCACGGTATTCTATGAAATATAATAGTATCCCAGAAAATTCCAGGAAATGTAAAAAAATAATAATAACCCAGACAATTCCCAGTATTATATGAAAGATAAAAGTAACCCATGAAATTCCCAGTTTTCTATAAATGGGAATAGTAACACAGAAAATTCGAAGTACTAATTGAAAGAAAATAGTAACACAGACAATTCCCAGTATTCTATGAAAATAAACAGAAACAGAGACAATTCTCTGCATTCTATGAAAGATAATAGTAGGAAAAAAAAATCCTAGTATTATAAGAGAAATAATAGTAACACAGAGAAATACCAGTATTATATGAAAGATAATATTAACCAAGAGAATTCCTAGTATTCTAGGAAAGATAATAGTCACCCAGAAAATTCCCAGTATTATATGGAAGAAAATAGTAACCGAGACAATTTCCAGTATTCTATGAAAGAAAATTATAACCCTGACAATTCCAAGTCTTTTATAAAAGAAAAAAGTAACCCAGAAAATTCCGAGTATTATATGAAAGAAAAGAGTAACCCAGACAATTTCTGGTATTTTATTAAAGAAAATTGTAACCCAGACAATTCTCAGTATTATATGAAGGATAATAGTTTCCCACACAATTCCAATTATTCTATAAAAGATTATAGTAACCCAGACAATTCCCAGTATTATATGAAAGATAATAGTAATTCAAACAATTCAAAGTATTCTATGAAAGAAAATGGTAACACAGATTATTCTCGGTATTCTATGAAAAATAATAGTAGCTCAGACAATTTCCAGTATTCTATGAAAGATAATAGTAACCCAGATAATTCCAAGTATTGTATAAAAGAGAATAGTAAGCCAGACAATCCAAGAAATTTTATGAAAGAAAACAGTAAACAAGATCATTTCTAGTTTTCTGTAACTGGAAATAGTAACCCAGTCAATTCAAAGTATTCTATGATATAACATAGTAACACAGACAATTCTCAGTACTCTATGAAAAATAATAGTAGCTCAGACAATTTCCAGTATTGTACGAAAGAGAATAGTTGTTCAGACAATTCCCAGTTTCATATGAAAGGTAATAGTAACCCAGATAATTCCTAGTTTTCTATAAATCAAAGTGGTAACCCAGTCAATTCGAAGTATTCTATGAAAGAAAATGGTAACATAAACAATTAAAAGTATTATATCAAAGATAATAGTAACACAGACAATTCCCAGTATTGTATGAAAGACAATAGTAACCCAGATATTTCTTAGCTTTTTATAAAATAAAAGTAACGCAGAGAATTCCCGGTATTCTTTGAAAAATAATAGTAATACAGATAATTCACAGTATTATATTAAAGATTATAGAAACCCAGACAATTCCCAGTATTATATGAAAGGTAATAGTTATCCAAACAAACCCACGAATTCTATGAAAGACAATAGTAACCGGACAATTCACGATATTCTATTAAAGATAATAGTGACCCTCGAAATTTCAGGGATTCTATGAAAAATAATAATAACCCAGACAATTCCCAGTATTCAATGAAAGATAATTGTGACCCAGAAAATTCTCAGTATTATATGGAAAGAATGTTAACTAAGACAATTCCGAGTATTCTATGAAAGAAAATAGTAGCTCAGACAATTTCCAGTATTGTATGAAAGATAATAGTTATTCAGACAATTCCCAGTTTCATATGAAAGGTAATAGTAACCCAGATAATTCACAATATTCCATGAAATATAATAGTAACCCAGAAGATTCCCAGTATTATATGGAATAAAATAGTAACACGTACAATTCCCAGTAATTTATGAAAGAAAATAGTAACACAGACAATTTGCAGTATTATATGGAAAATCATAGTAACCCAGATAATTCCATCTATTCTATAAAAGATAATAGTAACCCAGAAAATTCCTTTTTTTAAAAATGGAAATATTAACCCAGACAATTCAAAGTATTCTATGAAAGGAAATAGTAACACAGACAATTCCAGGTATTATATGAAAGATAATCGTAATCCAAACAATTAAAAGTATTCTATAAAAGAAAATAGTAACAAAAACAATTCTCGTTATTTTATGAAAAATAATAGTAACCCACACAATTTCCAGTATTATATGAAAGGTAATAGTAACAAAAACTATTCCAGTATTCTATGAAAGATAATAGTAATTGAAAAATTTCCCAATTTTATAAATTAAAAAGTAACCCACATAATTTCGATTATTCTAGAAAAAAACAGTAACACAGACAATTTACAGAATTCTATAAAAGATAGTAGCAACCCAGATAATTCCTAGAATTATATGAAATATAATAGTAACCCAGAAGATTCCCTGTATTATATGGAATAAAGTAGTAACACATACAATTCCCAGTATTTTATAAAAATAAAAAAAGGACAACACATAATTCTCAGTATTCTGTGAAAGATAATAGTAATCAAGACAATTCCCAGTATTATATGAAAGGTAATAGTTATCCAAACATATCAAAGTATTCTATGAAAGCAAATAGTAACACAGACAATTCTCGGTATTGTATGGAAGATAATAGTAGCACACACAATTGCCAATATTATATGAAAGATAATAGTAACAGAGACAATTCTTAGTAT
This sequence comes from Tachypleus tridentatus, assembly GCF_004210375.1. Classification (NCBI taxonomy): domain Eukaryota; kingdom Metazoa; phylum Arthropoda; class Merostomata; order Xiphosura; family Limulidae; genus Tachypleus; species Tachypleus tridentatus. The sequence goes on along the minus strand of NC_134832.1, from coordinate 155,440,636 downwards.
TCTATGAAAGAAAATAGTAACCAAGTCAATTCTTAGTATTATATGAAAGATAATACTAACACAAGTAATTCCCAGTTCTCTGTAATAAATAGTAGTCCAAACATTTCCCAGGATTCTATGAAAGATAGTAGTAACCCAGACAATTCTCAGTATTATATGAAAGGTAAGAGTAACCAAGACAATTAACAGTTTTCTTTGAAAGGAAATAGTAACCCAGTCAATTCGAAGTATTCAATAAAAGGAAATAGTAACAGAGACAATTCCCGGTATTATATGAAAGGTAAAAGTAACACAATCAATTTCCAGTATTCTATGAATGATAATAGTAACCTAGAAAAATCCCAGTATTATATCAGAGATAACTGTAACACAGACAAATCCAATTAAAAAAAAAAATAGTAACACAGACAATTCTCATTATTATACGAAAGATAATAGGAACCCAGACAATTCCCAGTTTTCTATAAAAGGAAGTAGTAAACAAGAGAAATCGAAATATTCTGTGAAAGATAATTGTAACACAAAAAATTTCCAGTATTCTATGGAAAAAATAGTAACACAGACAAGTCCAATAATTACATGAAAGATAATAGGAACCCAGACAATTCGAAGTATTATATGAAAGAAAATAGTAATATAGATAATTCCAAGTATTCTAAGAAATATAATACTAACACAGACAATACCCAGTGTTATGTTAAAGATAATAGGAACCCAGACAATTCCCAGTTTTCTATAAATGAAAAGAAAAACCCATAAAATTCCCAGTATTCTATGAGAGAAAATAATATCCCAGACAATTTTTAGTAATCTATGAAAGAAAATATAACACAAACAATTCTCAGTATCCTATTAAAGATAATAGTAATACACACAATACCAATTTTTTTTATAAAAAAGAAAAAAGAATTCCTCGTATTCTGTGAAAGAAAATAGTAAACCAGACTATTACCAGTTTTCTATAAAATAAATTAGTAACTCAAACAATTCCCAGTGTTATATGAAAGAAGAAGGTAACCCAAACAATTTTTAGTTTTCTATGAAAAAATAAAACACAGACAATTTCTAGTACTCTAAGAAAAAATAGTAACACAGAGAGTTCCCAGTATTCTATGAAAAAATAGTAACCTAGAAAATTCCCATTATTTTATGGAAGAAAATAGTAAACCTGACAATTACCAGTATTCTTTTAAAAAATATAACAAAGACAATTCCCAGTATTCTATAAAAGATATTAGTAACACAGACAATTCACAGTATTCTATGAAAAAAATAGTGATACAGACAATTCCTATTATTATATGAAAAATAAAAGGAACCCAGCCAATTACAAGTATCCTATAAAAGATAACAGTAACCCAGAAAATTACCAGTAATATATGAAAGATTATAGTAATCCAAACAATTCAAATTATTCTATAAAAGAAAATTGTAACACAGACAATTCTCGTTATTCTATGAAATTTAATAATAGCACAGAGAATTTCCAGTATTTTATGAAATATAATAGTAACCAAAACAATTCCCAGGATTATATTAAAGTTAATAGTTAAGCAGATGATTCCCAGTTTTCTATAAAAGGAAATAGTAACACAAACAATTATCAGTATCCTATTAAAGATAATACTAATACACACAATAACAATTTTTTTTTATAAACAAGAAAAGTAACAAATAGAATTTCGCGTATTCTGTGAAAGAAAATAGTAACCCAGACTATTACCAGTTTTCTATAAAAGAAAATAATAACTCAAACAATTCCCAGTATTATATGAAAGATAATGGAAATCCAAACTATTCCGAGTGTTCTGTTGAAGAAAATAATAACACAGACAATCCTCAGTATTCAATGAAAAAATAGTAACCCAGATAATTCACAGTATTATATGAAACATAATAGTTATCCAAATATATTTAAGTATTCTATGAAAGAAAATAGTAACACAGACAATTATCGGTATTGTATGGAAGATAATAGTAACACAGACAATTCCCAGTATTGTATGAAAGACAATAGTAACCCAGATATTTCTTAGCTTTTTATAAAATAAAAGTAACGCAGAGAATTCCCGGTATTCTTTGAAAAATAATAGTAATACAGATAATTCACAGTATTATATTAAAGATTATAGAAACCCAGACAATTCCCAGTATTATATGAAAGGTAATAGTTATCCAAACAAACCCACGAATTCTATGAAAGACAATAGTAACCGGACAATTCACGATATTCTATTAAAGATAATAGTGACCCTCGAAATTTCAGGGATTCTATGAAAAATAATAATAACCCAGACAATTCCCAGTATTCAATGAAAGATAATTGTGACCCAGAAAATTCTCAGTATTATATGGAAAGAATGTTAACTAAGACAATTCCGAGTATTCTATGAAAGAAAATAGTAGCTCAGACAATTTCCAGTATTGTATGAAAGATAATAGTTATTCAGACAATTCCCAGTTTCATATGAAAGGTAATAGTAACCCAGATAATTCACAATATTCCATGAAATATAATAGTAACCCAGAAGATTCCCAGTATTATATGGAATAAAATAGTAACACGTACAATTCCCAGTAATTTATGAAAGAAAATAGTAACACAGACAATTTGCAGTATTATATGGAAAATCATAGTAACCCAGATAATTCCATCTATTCTATAAAAGATAATAGTAACCCAGAAAATTCCTTTTTTTTAAAATGGAAATATTAACCCAGACAATTCAAAGTATTCTATGAAAGGAAATAGTAACACAGACAATTCCAGGTATTATATGAAAGATAATCGTAATCCAAACAATTAAAAGTATTCTATAAAAGAAAATAGTAACAAAACAATTATCGTTATTTTATGAAAAATAATAGTAACCCACACAATTTCCAGTATTATATGAAAGGTAATAGTAACAAAAACTATTCCAGTATTCTATGAAAGATAATAGTAATTGAAAAATTTCCCAATTTTATAAATTAAAAAGTAACCCACATAATTTCGATTATTCTAGAAAAAACAGTAACACAGACAATTTACAGAATTCTATAAAAGATAGTAGCAACCCAGATAATTCCTAGAATTATATGAAATATAATAGTAACCCAGAAGATTCCCTGTATTATATGGAATAAAGTAGTAACACATACAATTCCCAGTATTTTATAAAAATAAAAAAAGGACAACACATAATTCTCAGTATTCTGTGAAAGATAATAGTAATCAAGACAATTCCCAGTATTATATGAAAGGTAATAGTTATCCAAACATATCAAAGTATTCTATGAAAGCAAATAGTAACACAGACAATTCTCGGTATTGTATGGAAGATAATAGTAGCACACACAATTGCCAATATTATATGAAAGATAATAGTAACAGAGACAATTCTTAGTATTCTATGAAAGAAAATAGTAACCAAGTCAATTCTTAGTATTATATGAAAGATAATACTAACACAAGTAATTCCCAGTTCTCTGTAATAAATAGTAGTCCAAACATTTCCCAGGATTCTATGAAAGATAGTAGTAACCCAGACAATTCTCAGTATTATATGAAAGGTAAGAGTAACCAAGACAATTAACAGTTTTCTTTGAAAGGAAATAGTAACCCAGTCAATTCGAAGTATTCAATAAAAGGAAATAGTAACAGAGACAATTCCCGGTATTATATGAAAGGTAAAAGTAACACAATCAATTTCCAGTATTCTATGAATGATAATAGTAACCTAGAAAAATCCCAGTATTATATCAGAGATAACTGTAACACAGACAAATCCAATTAAAAAAAAAAATAGTAACACAGACAATTCTCATTATTATACGAAAGATAATAGGAACCCAGACAATTCCCAGTTTTCTATAAAAGGAAGTAGTAAACAAGAGAAATCGAAATATTCTGTGAAAGATAATTGTAACACAAAAAATTTCCAGTATTCTATGGAAAAAATAGTAACACAGACAAGTCCAATAATTACATGAAAGATAATAGGAACCCAGACAATTCGAAGTATTATATGAAAGAAAATAGTAATATAGATAATTCCAAGTATTCTAAGAAATATAATACTAACACAGACAATACCCAGTGTTATGTTAAAGATAATAGGAACCCAGACAATTCCCAGTTTTCTATAAATGAAAAGAAAAACCCATAAAATTCCCAGTATTCTATGAGAGAAAATAATATCCCAGACAATTTTAGTAATCTATGAAAGAAAATATAACACAAACAATTCTCAGTATCCTATTAAAGATAATAGTAATACACACAATACCAATTTTTTTTATAAAAAAGAAAAAAGAATTCCTCGTATTCTGTGAAAGAAAATAGTAAACCAGACTATTACCAGTTTTCTATAAAATAAATTAGTAACTCAAACAATTCCCAGTGTTATATGAAAGAAGAAGGTAACCCAAACAATTTTTAGTTTTCTATGAAAAAATAAAACACAGACAATTTCTAGTACTCTAAGAAAAAATAGTAACACAGAGAGTTCCCAGTATTCTATGAAAAAATAGTAACCTAGAAAATTCCCATTATTTTATGGAAGAAAATAGTAAACCTGACAATTACCAGTATTCTTTTAAAAAATATAACAAAGACAATTCCCAGTATTCTATAAAGATATTAGTAACACAGACAATTCACAGTATTCTATGAAAAAAATAGTGATACAGACAATTCCTATTATTATATGAAAAATAAAAGGAACCCAGCCAATTACAAGTATCCTATAAAAGATAACAGTAACCCAGAAAATTACCAGTAATATATGAAAGATTATAGTAATCCAAACAATTCAAATTATTCTATAAAAGAAAATTGTAACACAGACAATTCTCGTTATTCTATGAAATTTAATAATAGCACAGAGAATTTCCAGTATTTTATGAAATATAATAGTAACCAAAACAATTCCCAGGATTATATTAAAGTTAATAGTTAAGCAGATGATTCCCAGTTTTCTATAAAAGGAAATAGTAACACAAACAATTATCAGTATCCTATTAAAGATAATACTAATACACACAATAACAATTTTTTTTTATAAACAAGAAAAGTAACAAATAGAATTTCGCGTATTCTGTGAAAGAAAATAGTAACCCAGACTATTACCAGTTTTCTATAAAAGAAAATAATAACTCAAACAATTCCCAGTATTATATGAAAGATAATGGAAATCCAAACTATTCCGAGTGTTCTGTTGAAGAAAATAATAACACAGACAATCCTCAGTATTCAATGAAAAAATAGTAACCCAGATAATTCACAGTATTATATGAAACATAATAGTTATCCAAATATATTTAAGTATTCTATGAAAGAAAATAGTAACACAGACAATTATCGGTATTGTATGGAAGATAATAGTAACTAGACAATTGCCAATGTTATATGTAAGATAATAGTAACCCAGACAATTCCCAGTATTATATGAAAGGTAATAGTAACCCAGACAATTAACAGTTTTCTTGGAAAGGAAATAGTAACCCAGTCAATTCGAAGTATTCTATAAAAGGAAATAGTAACAGAGACAATTCCCAGTATTCTATAATAGGAAGTAGTAAACCAGAGAATTCGAAATATTCTATGAAATATAATAGTAACACAAACAATTCCCAGTATTCTATGGAAAAAATAGTAATACAGACAAGCCCATAATTAAATGAAAGATAATAGGAACCCAGACAATTCGAAGTATTATATGAAAGAAAATAGTAACATAGATAATTCCCAGTATTCTTAGAAATATAATAGTAACACAGACAATACCCAGTGTTATGTTAAAAATAATAGGAACCCAGACAATTCCCAGTTTTCTATAAATGAAAAGAAAAACCCATAAAATTCCCAGCATTCTATGAGAGAAAATAGAATACCAGACAATTTCCAGTAATCTATAAAAGTAAATAGTAACACAGATAATTCCCAGTTTTCTATAAAAAAAATAACCCAGACAATACCCTGGATTCTATGAAAGAAAATAGTAACTAGACTATTGCCAGCATTATATGAAAGATAATAGTAACCCAGACAAATCCCAGTAGTATATGAAAGTTAATAGTAACCCAGACAATTCCAAGTTTTCTATAAAAAATATTAACCTAGACAATCCCAAGGATTCAAAGAACGAAAATTGTAACACAGACAATTCTCGGTGTTCTATGAAAGATAATAGTTGCACAGAAAAATTCCAGTATTCTATTAAAGATAATAGAAACACAGACAATTCCCAGTTTCATATGAAAGGTAAGAGAAACCCAGAAAATTCCGAGATTTTATAAAAGGAAATAGCAACCAAGGCAATTCGAAGTATTCTATAAAAGTAAATAGCAACAGATACAATTCTTAGTAGTATATGAAAGGTAATCGTAAATCAGACAATTCCCAGTATTATATGAAAGATAATAGTAACAGAGATAATTCTAGTATTCTGTGAAAAAAATAGTGACCCTGACAATACCCAGAATTATATGAATGATATTAGTAACCCAGACAATTCCCAGTATTATATGAAAAATAATGAAAACCAAAACTATTCCGAATTTTCTGTGAAAGAAAATAATAACACAGAGATTTCCCAGTATTCTATGAAAAAAATAATAACCTAGAAAATTGTTATTATTATATGGAAGCAAGTAGTAACTCAGACAATTCCCAGTATTCTATGAAAGATAATAGTAATTCACAAAATTTCCCAATTTTATAAAGAAAAAAATAACCCACATAATTTCGATTATTCTATCAAAAATAGTAACACAGACAATATACAGAATTCTATAAAAGATAGTAGCAACCCAGATAATTCCTAGAATTATATGAAAGATAATAGTAACACAGAAGATTCCCAGTATTATATGGAATAAAATAGTAACACATACAATACCCAGTATTTTATAAAAAAGAAAAAAGGACAACAGAAAATTCTCAGTAATCTAGAAAGATAACATTAACCCTGATAATTCCCCGTATTATATGAAATATAACGGTAACCCAGACAATTCCCAGTGTTATATGAAAGATAATAGTAACCCAAACTATTCTGAGTTTTCTTGAAATAAAATAATAACACAGAGAATTCCCAGTATTCTATGAAAAAAATAACCCAGACAATTCCCATTATTATATGAAAGAAAATATTAACCAAGTCAATTCCTAGTTTTCAAGAAAATAGCAGTCCAGACAATTCCCAGTATTCTAAGAAATAAAATATTAACACAGAAAATTCCCAGTATTTTATGGAATAAATTAGTAACACATACAATTCCCAGTATTTTTAGGTAGAAAACAGTAACCCAGACAATTCCCAGTATTATATAAAAGATAATAATTATCCAAACATATCAAAGTGTTCTATGAAATAAAATAGTAACACAGACAATTCTCGATATTGTATGAAAAATAATAGTAACACAGAAAATTCCCAGTATTTTATGGAATAAATTAGTAACACATACAATTCCCAGTATTTTTAGGTAGAAAACAGTAACCCAGACAATTCCCAGTATTATATAAAAGATAATAATTATCCAAACATATCAAAGTATTCTATGAAATAAAATAGTAACACAGACAATTCTCGATATTGTATAAAAAAATAATAGTAGCACAGACAATTCCCAGTATTATATGAAAGATAAAAGTAACACAAATAATGCCCAGTTTTCTAAAAAAATAGTAACCCAGACTATTCCCAAGATTTTATGAAAGAAAATGGTAACTGGACAATTGCCAGTATTGTATAGAAGATAATAGTAACCCAAACGATTCCCAGTATTGTATAAAAGATAATAGTAACCCAAATAATTCCCATATTATATGAAAGAAGACGGTCACCCAAACAATTCCGAGTTTTCTATGAAAAAAAACAGAAACACAGAGAATTCCAAGCATTCTATGAAAAATGTAGTAACCTAGAAAATTCTTATTATTATATGAAAGAAAATAGTAACTAAGACAATTTCCAGTATTATATGAAAGAGAATATAATACCGACAATTCTCAGTATTCTGTGAAAGATAAAGGCAATTCACACAATTCCCAATTTTTATAACAGTAAAAAGTAACCCAAACAATTCCGAGTATTCTATTAAAGAAAATAGTAACCCAAACAGTTTACAATATTCTGTAAAAGATAGTAGCAACCCAGATAATTCCTAGAATTATATGAAAGATTATAGTAACCAAGACAATTCCGAGTTTTCCATAAAAGAAAATAGGAGTCCAGACTTCTAGTATTCTAAGTCCAGTATTCTAAGAAGGAAAAAAGTAACACATACAATTCCCAGTATTTTTTGAAAGAAAATAGTAACACAGACAATTCCCAGTAATCTATCAAAAATAATAGTAACCGAGAAAATTACCTGTTATCTAAGGAAAAAAAAAAAACAGTTATCCAAACAATTCCTCCTATTATATGAAAAATAATAATTATCGAAACATATCAAAGTATTCTATAAAAGAAAATAGTAGCACAGACAATTCCTAGGTTTCAATTAAGGAAAATAGTAACCAAGACAATTCCAAGTATTATATAAAATATTATAGTAACTTAGAAAATTCCCAGTTTTTATAAAGAAAAATAGTAACCCAGAAAATTCCCAGTATTATATGGAATAAAAAAGTAACATAGACAATTCCTAGTATTTTATGAAAAAAAATAGTAACTCAGACAATTCCAAGCATTCTATGAAAGAAAATAGTAACACAGATAATTCTCAGCATTACATGAAAAATAATAGTAACAAAGACAATTCCCAGGATTCTATTAAAAATAATAGTAACCCAGTTAATTCGAATTATTATATGAAAGATAATAGTAACAAGGACAATTCCCAATTTTCTATAAAAGGAAATAGTAACCCGGACAATTCCCAGTATTATATGAAAGAAAATAGTAACACAGACAATTCCCAGTGCTTTATAAGAGATTAGAGTGACCTAAACAATTCCCAGTATTACATGAAAGGTAATTGTAATGCAGACAATTCTCAGTATTATATGAAACAGATAGTAACACAGAAAATTCTCTCTATTATATGAAAGATAGGAGTAACACAGACAATTCTAAGTATTCTATGAAAGATTGCAGTAACCCAAACAATTCTAAGTATTATATGAAAGATAATTGCAACCCAGACAATTCCCAGTATTCTATGAAATAAAGTAGTAACCCAGACAATTCTCAGTATTATATGAAAGATAATAGTAACCCAGACAATAATAAGTATTTTTTGAAAGATTATAGTAACCCAGAGAATTCCCAGTATTCTATGAAATAAAATAGTAACCCAGACAATTCTCAGTATTATATGAAATATAGTAGTAACCCAGACAATTTCCAGTACTATATGCAAGATAATAATAACACCGAAAATTCTCATTATTATATGAAAGAAAATATTAACACAGATAATTCCAAGTATTCTATGAAAGATAATAGTAACCAAGAGAATTCACAGTATTATTTGAATGATAATGGAAACGCAGAAAATTCTTAGTTTTATATGAAAGATAATAGTAACCCAGACAATTCCCAGTATTCTTTGAAAGATAATAATAACCCAGCAATACTCAGTATTCTTTGAAAGATTATAGTAACCCAGACAATTCCCAGTATTATATCAAAGATAATAGTAACCACTACAATTCCCAATTTTCTATAAAAAAAAGTGTAATCCTTATAATTCCAAGTTTTATATGAAAGATAATAGTAACCCAGACAATTCCCAGTATGCTATGAAAAAATAACTGTAACCCAGTCAATTTGCAGTATAATATGAAGATGATAGTAACCCAGAGAATACCCAGTATTATATGAAAAAAATTAGAGTACTTCAGTCAATTCGCAGTATTATATGAAAGATCATAGTAACGCAGACAATTCCCAGTACTACATGAAAGGTAACAGTAACGCAGACAATTCTCAGTATTATATGAAAGATAATAGTAACCCAAACATTTCCCAGTATTCTTTGAAATATAATACTAACCTAGACAATTCCCAGAATTATGTGAAAGATAATATTAACCAAGACAATTCCCAGTATTTTATGAAAAAAAATACTAACACAGACAATTCTCAGTATTCTATGAAAGATAATAGCAAAACAGACATTTCCCAGTATTATGTGCAAGATAATAGTAACACCGACAATTCTCAGTATTATATGCAAGATAATAGCAACACAGACATTTCCCAGTATTATATGCAAGATAATAGTAACACCGACAATTTTCAGGTTATATGAAAGATAATAGTATCCCATATAATTCCCAGTGTTGTATGACAGATAATAGTAACCCTATCTATTCCCAGTAATCTATGAAAGACAATACTAACCCAGACAATTCTCCGTATTCCATGAAAGGTGATAGTAACACAGACATTTACCAGTGTTCTATGAAAGATTAGAGTTATCCAGACAATTCCCAGTATTATATGAAAGATATTAGTAATGCAGTCAATTTCCAGTATTATATGAAAGATAATAGGAACCCAGACAATTCCTAGTTTTCTATAAATCAAAGTGGTAACCCAGTCAATTCGAAGTATTCTATGAAAGAAAATGGTAACATAAACAATTAAAAGTATTATATCAAAGATAATAGTAACACAGACAATTCCCAGTATTGTATGAAAGACAATAGTAACCCAGATATTTCTTAGCTTTTATATAAAAGTAACGCAGAGAATTCCCAGTATTCTTTGAAAAATAATAGTAATACAGATAATTCACAGTATTATATTAAAGATTATAGAAACCCAGACAATTCCCAGTATTATATGAAAGGTAATAGTTATCCAAACAAACCCACGAATTCTATGAAAGACAATAGTAACCGGACAATTCACGATATTCTATTAAAGATAATAGTGACCCTCGAAATTTCAGGGATTCTATGAAAAATAATAATAACCCAGACAATTCCCAGTATTCAATGAAAGATAATTGTGACCCAGAAAATTCTCAGTATTATATGGAAAGAATGTTAACTAAGACAATTCCGAGTATTCTATGAAAGAAAATAGTAGCTCAGACAATTTCCAGTATTGTATGAAAGATAATAGTTATTCAGACAATTCCCAGTTTCATATGAAAGGTAATAGTAACCCAGATAATTCACAATATTCAATGAAAGATAATTGTGACCCAGAAAATTCTCAGTATTATATGGAAAGAATGTTAACAATTTCCAGTATTGTATGAAAGATAATAGTTATTCAGACAATTCCCAGTTTCATATGAAAGGTAATAGTAACCCAGATAATTCACAATATTCCATGAAATATAATAGTAACCAGAAGATTCCCAGTATTATATGGAATAAAATAGTAACACATTACAATTCCCAGTAATTTATGAAAGAAAATAGTAACACAGACAATTTGCAGTATTATATGGAAAATCATAGTAACCCAGATAATTCCATCTATTCTATAAAAGATAATAGTAACCCAGAAAATTCCTTTTTTTAAAAATGGAAATATTAACCCAGACAATTCAAAGTATTCTATGAAAGGAAATAGTAACACAGACAATTCCAGGTATTATATGAAAGATAATCGTAATCCAAACAATTAAAAGTATTCTATAAAAGAAAATAGTAACAAAAACAATTCTCGTTATTTTATGAAAAATAATAGTAACCCACACAATTTCCAGTATTATATGAAGGTAATAGTAACAAAACTATTCCAGTATTCTATGAAAGATAATAGTAATTGAAAAATTTCCCAATTTTATAAATTAAAAAGTAACCCACATAATTTCGATTATTCTAGAAAAAAACAGTAACACAGACAATTTACAGAATTCTATAAAAGATAGTAGCAACCCAGATAATTCCTAGAATTATATGAAATATAATAGTAACCCAGAAGATTCCCTGTATTATATGGAATAAAGTAGTAACACATACAATTCCCAGTATTTTATAAAAAAAAAAAAAAGGACAACACATAATTCTCAGTATTCTGTGAAGATAATAGTAATCAAGACAATTCCCAGTATTATATGAAAGGTAATAGTTATCCAAACATATCAAAGTATTCTATGAAAGCAAATAGTAACACAGACAATTCTCGGTATTGTATGGAAGATAATAGTAGCACACACAATTGCCAATATTATATGAAAGATAATAGTAACAGAGACAATTCTTAGTATTCTATGAAAGAAAATAGTAACCAAGTCAATTCTTAGTATTATATGAAAGATAATACTAACACAAGTAATTCCCAGTTCTCTGTAATAAATAGTAATCCAAACATTTCCCAGGATTCTATGAAAGATAGTAGTAACCCAGACAATTCTCAGTATTATATGAAAGGTAAGAGTAACCAAGACAATTAACAGTTTTCTTTGAAAGGAAATAGTAACCCAGTCAATTCGAAGTATTCAATAAAAGGAAATAGTAACAGAGACAATTCCCGGTATTATATGAAAGGTAAAAGTAACACAATCAATTTCCAGTATTCTATGAATGATAATAGTAACCTAGAAAAATCCCAGTATTATATCAGAGATAACTGTAACACAGACAAATCCAATTTTAAAAAAAAATAGTAACACAGACAATTCTCATTATTATACGAAAGATAATAGGAACCCAGACAATTCCCAGTTTTCTATAAAAGGAAGTAGTAAACAAGAGAAATCGAAATATTCTGTGAAAGATAATTGTAACACAAAAAATTTCCAGTATTCTATGGAAAAAATAGTAACACAGACAAGTCCAATAATTACATGAAAGATAATAGGAACCCAGACAATTCGAAGTATTATATGAAAGAAAATAGTAATATAGATAATTCCAAGTATTCTAAGAAATATAATACTAACACAGACAATACCCAGTGTTATGTTAAAGATAATAGGAACCCAGACAATTCCCAGTTTTCTATAAATGAAAAGAAAAACCCATAAAATTCCCAGTATTCTATGAAAGATAATAGTAATTCACAAAATTTCCCAATTTTATAAAGAAAAAAATAACCCACATAATTTCGATTATTCTATCAAAAATAGTAACACAGACAATACACAGAATTCTATAAAAGATAGTAGCAACCCAGATAATTCCTAGAATTATATGAAAGATAATAGTAACACAGAAGATACCCAGTATTATATGGAATAAAATAGTAACACATACAATACCCAGTATTTTATAAAAAAGAAAGAAGGACAACAGACAATTCTCAGTAATCTAGAAAGATAACATTAACCCTGATAATTCCCCGTATTATATGAAATATAACGGTAACCCAGACAATTCCCAGTGTTATATGAAAGATAATAGTAACCCAAACTATTCTGAGTTTTCTTGAAATAAAATAATAACACAGAGAATTCCCAGTATACTATGAAAAAAATAACCCAGACAATTCCCATTATTATATGAAAGAAAATATTAACCAAGTCAATTCCTAGTTTTCAAGAAAATAGCAGTCCAGACAATTCCCATTATTATATGAAAGAAAATATTAACCAAGTCAATTCCTAGTTTTCAAGAAAATAGCAGTCCAGACAATTCCCAGTATTCTAAGAAATAAAATATTAACACAGAAAATTCCCAGTATTTTATGGAATAAATTAGTAACACATACAATTCCCAGTATTTTTAGGTAGAAAACAGTAACCCAGACAATTCCCAGTATTATATAAAAGATAATAATTATCCAAACATATCAAAGTGTTCTATGAAATAAAATAGTAACACAGACAATTCTCGATATTGTATGAAAAATAATAGTAACACAGAAAATTCCCAGTATTTTATGGAATGAATTAGTAACACATACAATTCCCAGTATTTTTAGGTAGAAAACAGTAACCCAGACAATTCCCAGTATTATATAAAAGATAATAATTATCCAAACATATCAAAGTGTTCTATGAAATAAAATAGTAACACAGACAATTCTCGATATTGTATAAAAAATAATAGTAGCACAGACAATTCCCAGTATTATATGAAAGATAAAAGTAACACAAATAATGCCCAGTTTTCTCTAAAAAATAGTAACCCAGACTATTCCCAAGATTTTATGAAAGAAAATGGTAACTGGACAATTGCCAGTATTGTATAGAAGATAATAGTAACCCAAACGATTCCCAGTATTGTATAAAAGATAATAGTAACCCAAATAATTCCCATATTATATGAAAGAAGACGGTCACCCAAACAATTCCGAGTTTTCTATGAAAAAAAACAGAAACACAGAGAATTCCAAGCATTCTATGAAAAATGTAGTAACCTAGAAAATTCTTATTATTATATGAAAGAAAATAGTAACTAAGACAATTTCCAGTATTATATGAAAGAGAATATAATACCGACAATTCTCAGTATTCTGTGAAAGATAAAGGCAATTCACACAATTCCCAATTTTTATAACAGTAAAAAGTAACCCAAACAATTCCGAGTATTCTATTAAAGAAAATAGTAACCCAAACAGTTTACAATATTCTGTAAAAGATAGTAGCAACCCAGATAATTCCTAGAATTATATGAAAGATTATAGTAACCAAGACAATTCCGAGTTTTCCATAAAAGAAAATAGGAGTCCAGACTTCTAGTATTCTAAGTCCAGTATTCTAAGAAGGAAAAAAGTAACAGATACAATTCCCAGTATTTTTTGAAAGAAAATAGTAACACAGACAATTCCCAGTAATCTATCAAAAATAATAGTAACCGAGAAAATTACCTGTTATCTAAGGAAAAAAAAACAGTTATCCAAACAATTCCTCCTATTATATGAAAAATAATAATTATCGAAACATATCAAAGTATTCTATAAAAGAAAATAGTAGCACAGACAATTCCTAGGTTTCAATTAAAGAAAATAGTAACCAAGACAATTCCAAGTATTATATAAAATATTATAGTAACTTAGAAAATTCCCAGTTTTTATAAAGAAAAATAGTAACCCAGAAAATTCCCAGTATTATATGGAATAAAAAAGTAACATAGACAATTCCTAGTATTTTATGAAAAAAAAATAGTAACTCAGACAATTCCAAGCATTCTATGAAAGAAAATAGTAACACAGATAATTCTCAGTATTACATGAAAAATAATAGTAACAAAGACAATTCCCAGGATTCTATTAAAAATAATAGTAACCCAGTTAATTCGAATTATTATATGAAAGATAATAGTAACAAGGACAATTCCCAATTTTCTATAAAAGGAAATAGTAACCCGGACAATTCCCAGTATTATATGAAAGAAAATAGTAACACAGACAATTCCCAATATTCTATGAAATATAATAGAAACCCATAGAAGTCTCCGTATTTAATGAATGATAATAGTAACGCAGAGAATACTCAGTATCATATGAAAGATAATAGTGACGCATGCAATTCCCAGTATTACATGAAAGGTAACAGTAACTCGAAGAATTTTCAGTATTATATGAAAGATAAAAGGTACTCAGACAATTCTCAGTATTCTATGAAAGATAATAGTAAGCCAGACAATTCCAAGTTTAATATGAAAAACAATTGTAACCCAGATAATTCTTTGTATTATATGAGAGATTGTAGTAACCCAGTCAGTGCCCATTATTATATCAAGATGATAGTAACACCGACAATTCTCAGGTGATATGAAAGTAATCGTATACCAGACAATTTCCAGTTTTATATGAAAGATAATAGTAGCCCTGATAATTCCCATTGTTATATGGCAGATACTAGTAACCCAAACAATTCGCAGCATTCTATCAAAAACAATACTAACCCAGACAATTCCCCGTATTCCATGAAAGATAATAGTAACACCGACAATTCTCAGGTGATATGAAAGTAATCGTATACCAGACAATTTCTAGTTTTATATGAAAGATAATAGTAGCCCTGATAATTCCCATTGTTATATGGCAGATACTAGTAACCCAAACAATTCGCAGCATTCTGTCAAAAACAATTCTAACCCAGACAATTCCCCGTATTACATGAAAGATAATAGTAACACAGACAATTCCCAGTGCTTTATAAGAGATTAGAGTTACCTAAACAATTCCCAGTATTACATGAAAGGTAATTGTAATGCAGACAATTCTCAGTATTATATGAAACAGATAGTAACACAGAAAATTCTCTCTATTATATGAAAGATAAGAGTAACACAGACAATTCTAAGTATTCTATGAAAGATTGCAGTAACCCAAACAATTCTAAGTATTATATGAAAGATAATTGCAACCCAGACAATTCCCAGTATTCTATGAAATAAAGTAGTAACCCAGACAATTCTCAGTATTATATGAAAGATAATAGTAACCCAGACAATAATAAGTATTTTTTGAAAGATTATAGTAACCCAGAGAATTCCCAGTATTCTATGAAATAAAATAGTTACCCAGACAATTCTCAGTATTATATGAAATAAAATAGTAACCCAGACAATTCTCAGTATTATATGAAATATAGTAGTAACCCAGACAATTTCCAGTACTATATGCAAGATAATAATAACACCGAAAATTCTCATTATTATATGAAAGAAAATATTAACACAGATAATTCCAAGCATTCTATGAAAGATAATAGTAACCAAGAGAATTCACAGTATTATTTGAATGATAATGGAAACGCAGAAAATTCTTAGTTTTATATGAAAGATAATAGTAACCCAGACAATTCCCAGTATTCTTTGAAAGATAATAATAACCCAGACAATTCCCAGTATTCCTTGAAAGATAATAGTAACCCAGCAATACTCAGTATTCTTTGAAAGATTATAGTAACCCAGACAATTCCCAGTATTATATCAAAGATAATAGTAACCACTACAATTCCCAATTTTCTATAAAAAAAAGTGTAATCCTTATAATTCCAAGTTTTATATGAAAGATAATAGTAACCCAGACAATTCCCAGTATGCTATGAAAAATAACTGTAACCCAGTCAATTTGCAGTATAATATGAAAGATGATAGTAACCCAGAGAATACCCAGTATTATATGAAAAATTAGAGTACTTCAGTCAATTCGCAGTATTATATGAAAGATCATAGTAACGCAGACAATTCCCAGTACTACATGAAAGGTAACAGTAACGCAGACAATTCTCAGTATTATATGAAAGATAATAGTAACCCAAACATTTCCCAGTATTCTTTGAAATATAATACTAACCTAGACAATTCCCAGAATTATGTGAAAGATAATATTAACCAAGACAATTCCCAGTATTTTATGAAAAAAAATACTAACACAGACAATTCTCAGTATTCTATGAAAGATAATAGCAACACAGACATTTCCCAGTATTATGTGCAAGATAATAGTAACACCGACAATTCTCAGTATTATATGCAAGATAATAGCAACACAGACATTTCCCAGTATTATATGCAAGATAATAGTAACACCGACAATTTTCAGGTTATATGAAAGATAATAGTATCCCATATAATTCCCAGTGTTGTATGACAGATAATAGTAACCCTATCTATTCCCAGTAATCTATGAAAGACAATACTAACCCAGACAATTCTCCGTATTCCATGAAAGGTGATAGTAACACAGACATTTACCAGTGTTCTATGAAAGATTAGAGTTATCCAGACAATTCCCAGTATTATATGAAAGATATTAGTAATGCAGTCAATTTCCAGTATTATATGAAAGATAATAGGAACCCAGACAATTCCCAGTATTATATGCAACATAATAGTAACAACTTAAATTTTAAGTATTATATGAAAGATAATAGTAACCCAGACAATTCCCAGTATTCTATGAAAGAAAATAGTAACACACACAATTCCCAGTATTCTATGAAATATAATAGTAACCTGAACGGTTATCACTGTTCATTTATTATAACGCATACATTTTGATGTACTGATAAAGAGTTAGTGTTTATGTAGGTTATATAGTTTATTTTTGTTTAACTTTTTAAACTTTTCTTGGGAAACGGCAAGCCAAACATCACGTAATAATTGACTAATTCACCAACGACAGGTATCGAAAGTTAATTGTCTGTGTTATAAACATTCAGACTCACTGCTGACTCACGATGGAGCGGCTAAAGTATTACAACAGTTTATTCCATCATAAAGGTGTACAAAACCTGAGCCAGCAAGGTTCTGTTTTGTTATAGTCATTGTTTGTAAAAAATTTGTGATAAATTTATAGCTGCTTAACCACTACTATGTATCCCAGTCGGCCAGATGACCCTTGGTATTAAATGAAAATCCTCTTCGACACAGAATATATGTAATTTTTTTTCCTTTGTTTTCAGCTACTTGTAACACTTTGGTGCAGTCTGCACTGATTGTCGGCTATTTTATTGGACTGTTGTGTTCATTTCATAGAGTTGTAGAGTTTTCTCTCAGACAGATATTGATTCATAAAGTCCATTTATTAAGAGCTAAGAGAAGGAAAAACATTTTAGTAGACGTTTCATAACTGTAGATTATAAATTAACAGATGTTATCAACTTACACTTCAACGTTTTTCACAGTGCATCCCATAATACATCATAAGTATTGGTGTATTTGTTGACATGAACACGTTAGCTTACAATGGATAGAGTACAATATTTATTTATACAAAAATAAACGTTTTTAGGACTCTTTTGAAAACGCATCCTTACGGAAATCCTTTCATTTACACAAGATACCATAAGTTACATTACCATATCTGACTTTATCACTGTTTTACACATAAGAAGAGGAGACATTCTCGCTATTTCTCATAGAACCCGAGTCTGTGAAGGAAATTGAGCTTATCTATCAGTTGATGAATTATATACATAATGGATTTTGACTTGGTTCTTATCGGTGACTTAGAAATAGTTCACCAGCAATTCTGACCCGCTTCACCGAACGTCACTGGCCGTTGGTTCGCATAGACAAAAAAGGCTGAGTGAATGGACTGTTTGATACAGCGGTTGACAGCAAGTCGTAACCGTGTATGTTTGGTGATGGAGGAGACACCGTTATCTGTCCATAATGGAAAGATGCGGTGCAGATTTGGTTGAAGCCGTATACAGTGTGATCTGCGGAAAGAAAGACCTTCCTGGCGATCAGCTGTTTGGAAAGGCTTTCTTTGATGTGGAATATATAAATCACAAGTACACACACACACGTGTCTCGTTCGGATACATTACAGTTAGGCCTAGAAAAATAGGACAGGGTTTACGTTTTTATAATATATTAATGATAGTATATACATTGTATAAATATATTTCATTAGTATAGTACACTAACCATAGCGTATTCACTATATAAAATGTATTTGACTATTGTAATACACAAACAATAGCATATTCATTGACTAAAGTGTATTTAATTAGTATAATAAAGTACACTAATTATAGTACATCCATTATGTAAAACCTAATTATGTAGTATAATATACACATAATAACATATTTCTTATATAAAGTTAATTTAACTTGTATAATACACAAATCATTACATATTTATTATATAAAGTTAATTTAATTAGTACAAGACACAACTTATTACATATTCATTGCATGAAGTGAATAATACGCAAATTGTAACATTTGGTTGGTTGGTTAACGTTTAATGGTGCAAAATAACTAGGCTATCTGCACCAAACAACTAGTAAAAAATTGCAAAAGTAAAAATTAGTACAAAATATAAAAAAAATCAACACGAAACACTGTACAAATTTCGTATAAAATATTTTAAATAGAATTGAAAAGGCCAATGGTCTGTAAGAAGCTTGAAACACTGTGAAGTTGGACAGTGTTACATCAGGAGTAAACTCAGAGAAAAGACGTGTTGAACATGGTGCTGTCGCTCACGGTCGTAACATATTCATTATCTAAAGTGAGTTTAATCATCTTAATACACAAATCATAACATCATAAAGTGGATTTAATTAGTGTAATAAGTTAAGCGAAAAGTTCCAGATGAAATGGGTAAATGGACACATAATCAAAATACCGGAGGTCTTGCAAAATGCTTCAGTGTAATAAGCTTTCTCAAAGACAAAGAGCACGGAAACAAGACGCTCCCTCTTGAGGAGAGTGTTTCCAATCGGACGATACTTAGGAAGAATCATGGGTAATTTCTTACCCTTCGAAAAAGGGAGGACTATAGCATGGTACCAAACATCAGGATAAACATTCTCCTGCCAGATCTGGTTAAAAACAACCAGAAGAATAGCAAGAGAGGCAGGAGAGAGATGGCGCAGCTTGTCGTAATGAATATCATCAGGTTCGACTGATATATTGCCAGACTAATGAAGAGCAAGTTTAAGTTCTACCAGTGTAAGGTAGCAATTATAGTCACAGAGACGATCAGCCTAAAAGGAAAGAAGTGATTGTTTTGCCCGAGTCTTGATAGCTAAGAAGGTGGAGGATGAAGCAAAAGAGATAGACACACGGGAAATCTCTCGCTGAAAGTATGAGCAATGTTATGGTTATCAGGAACTTCCTGGCTATCAGAAAGCAAGATCGAAAGGGGGCAGACAGAAGTATGCTGTCCACTGCCCTTCAGAATCTTGTCCCATATGACTGGCTATCAGAAAGCAAGATCGAAAGGTGTGGACAGAAGTATGTTGTCTACTGCCCTTCAGAATCTTGTCCCATATGATTTTGGAACTGGTAGTAGAAGAGATGCTGGTTGTGAACTTAATTCAAGATTTCTTTTGGCTTTCACGTCTAACCTGGCAAGTATGTGCACAGGGCCGCTGAAAAAGCAATGTGGTTTGAAAGTGTGGGATATCTACTAAGAACGAAGATACTGTGAAAAAACGTGTCCAGATTTTAGGACAATACAGTCAGTTACTGCTGCCACACAGTCATCTATTGATGGCTTTACAGACGACAGGAGGAACATGTTCTGAGAGAGCAGTGATAGAGACAGTTGGCCTGGTCCAGCTTCTGTCGGGCAGTACAGCCACGGCCAGTTTCTCTCAAAATGATAGGAAAATGATCACTGTCCCGTGGGTCACTGTCAACTTTCCAAGAAAACTGAGAGAAAAGTGAAGAGAGCATATAGAGAGATCAATAGCAGTAAAAGACTGACTAGGTGCATGAAAATAAATACAAGAACCACTATTGAAGAAAGAAAGATTGTTATATGAGAGAATAAGCTTTACAGAATGACCCTTCTTATCAATATCAGGATTAAAAAGCGGGACAGTAACTGTTCAATGAAGACATCAAGGTTTGACTGATCATACGTTGATTAAAAAGGGAGACGGTAACTGTTCAATGAGGAGATCAATGTCTGACTGATCATAAGTATCTCCAGAAGACAGGTAGAGAGAACAAACAGTGATGGTACGACCCAAGAAAACACGATATCAAAGAGTTGCCACATGCTGGACGACAAACAGTGATGGTACCACCCAAGGAAACACGATATCAAAGAGTTGCCACATGCTGGACGACAAACAGTGATGGTACCACCCAAGGAAACACGATATCAAAGAGTTGCCACATGCTGGACGACAAACAGTGATGGTACGACCCAAGGAAACACGATATCAAAGAGCTGCCACATGCTGGACGACAAACAGTGATGGTACGACCCAAGGAAACACGATATCAAAGAGTTGTCACATGCTGGACGACAAACAGTGATGGTACGACCCAAGGAAACACGATATCAAAGAGTTGCCACATGCTGGACGACAAACAGTGATGGTACCACCAAAGGAAACACGATATCAAAGAGTTGCCACATGCTGGACGACAAACAGTGCCACTCTTCTATGTACTCGTCCTTAACACACAACATGTCATTCCGATATAAAGAAAGCTGCCGAAAGGTAACTGTATTAGCAGGTTTCAGGAAAACCTGTGACGAAAAAAACACACAGGATGATAAAACTCAATCAAAACCTTACAACTGAAACCTCAACAGTTCTATTGTATCAAAAGTGGATATTTGTACTAAGCTAGAGAAAAACCCTTCGGTTTACGACCACTGTTAGGAAAAGATTCCAGCGACTGAGGCGTGAACAAATAATTATTCTAATCTCAGATCTGAAGAAGTTAGATCCGACCAGATGCCATAAACCAAGGCCAAAGGAAGTGGACCTGGACAGCCACTGGATAGAATGGTGAGGACAGAGACAGGAGAAGACATTGATTGTCAACTCGCTTATCCATACAGGGCAAAAGACTCTTCATATGTATGAGAACGACTCAGTTATAGGCACGAAAAGATCTGTCTGCACTCGTATTGTAACAGTGGCGGACTGTGGAGAGATAGTAAGCCCCTCTAATCCGTTTTGAATACAAAATGTAGATATTTACCTTATAAGTTTGTAATACAAAGGGTGGGATATGAGAAAACGGGGTATAAATGTAGAGAGACCTGGAGACTGCTGTTCAGAGCCATCAAGACGTGGTCCTTTAATAAGTAGCAGATTTTAAGGAGTTTACTTTTTTTGAGGATTTGGAGGATCCATAATATAAAACGAAAGATTCAGTTCTCGCTGACCTTATCTACCATAAAACCCCACGAGAGGACGCATTACAATGCCGAACAAGAGCACTGCAGCAACACCATTGTTTCGTAAGCACCTTCCCAAAACACCACTATCAGACATAATGTACACAACACCCGTCGAGAATGCTCAACACTGGTAATTGGTTGATCGTAGCGCAATGGGACTAGCTGATTGATCCTGATGGGCTACCCTGAGGCCACCTGTCTACAACAATTCAAGGCAAAGTGTTGTGTTGGGGTTGAGTCCCTCAACCACCAGTATCCTATCCTCCTTTCCACGGGTCCCCTCACACAAATCATAACATATAGATTATATAAAGTGAATTTAATTGGTATAACACACAAATTATAAGATATTCATTATATACAATGAATTTAATTAGTATAATACAGAAATCGTAACGTATTCATTATATAAAATCTATTTGAGGGCTCGGGATAAATAGTATAATCATATTTCTAACAAGGAACGTAAAGTGGTTCTTTACTTCCTCTTGTTCATCCAGTGTCTGAACTGGACTTAGTAAAAGTTTAAAATATATATTTCTTCCAGTTGTTATCTGACCCATTAGTTTGATAGATAGTGCCTGTAACTCTACTGTAACTCCTTATTCCCTTCATGTTTCTGTTAACTCTTAACCCTTTAATGATAGTGATACAGACTTCATTCGTTTTAGTCTAATAATTTATTTGATATTATATTTAACTTCAGTTTTTGCAACCTTGTTTCATGGTAGTCTACTGATGTTATACAAACATCTTATTACAGTCCCTATTATTGTTATTCAGATAACTTATTCTTATACAAACATCTTATTACAGTGCCTCTTATTGTTATTCAGATAACTTATTCTTATACAAGCATCTTATTACAGCTAGTTGTATTACAGTCCCAATTATTGTATTCAGATAACTCATTCTCATACAAGCATCTTATTACAGCTAGTTGTATTACAGTCCCTATTACTGTTATTCAGATAACTGATTCTCATACAAGCATCTTATTACAGCTAGTTGTATTACAGTCCCTATTACTGTTATTCAGATAACTCATTCTCATACAAGCATCTTATTACAGCTAGTTGTATTACAGCCCCTATTATTGTTATTCAGGTAACTTATTCTCATACAAGCATCTTATTACAGCTAGTTGTGTTACAGTCCCTATTATTGTTATTCAGGTGACTTATTCTCATACAAGCATCTTATTACAGCTAGTTGTATTACAGTCCCTATTATTGTTATTCAGGTAACTCATTCTCATACAAGCATCTTATTATAGCTAGTTGTATTACAGTCCCTATTATTGTCATTCATGTTCGTGAGTTATTGGTGAATCATTTTTGAATATATTGGAATAATCAATCATTAAATATCATACCTAGCAGCTCTGGAATTAATTATTTCCTAGCATAAATATTCGTAGGCTATAGAAACGTTCTCCTGTTCACGTAGATTGTCAGAGCCTTTTATCAAATCTTGACCTGTGTTAACTAAAGCATTGGACATTAGAAGTTTCATACATTTCATGTAAGCACCAGATTTTGTGAAGACACTATTTTACAATGTGTTTTATTGTTCTGTGTTCATCTCACTCAGTTGAAAACTGATTATTTTCAGAGATGTTAGTGATCGTTTTATATCATTTTTTGTGCGTTAAACTTATTTGTATGAAATGAATTATAGCTCAGTTTACCCTGTACCGCCATATCACGTTTCCTGACTTAATTTAACTTTCAGACAGTTGCGTACTATTTTCTACCGCGTGGCCTGAAGCGTTACGCGTTACACACATTGTAAACAACTAAGCGGAAGTAATTACTCTATATTACCGCCAGTAGCGGAAAGTAATTAGGAGATAAATTAATATTGGAATGAAAACGAACTGTAGATAATAGAGTTAATAACTCTTTCGTCATATTTCTGAAGTTGTTTAGTTACACGGGTTGTAGTAGGTTCACGTACATTCCAAACGAGTTTTGAGTGTCATTAGCATATCACAGTGAGTTGAGATCGTCATTAATTAAAGTTTTAATACACGATATGGTAAGTTTGTTGTTTTTAAACACAGTGTGTTTCATGATGCACATGGTTAATAGCGATGTTTCCTTACTGTTCTATATTTGTATAAATTATATGTCCTGTAACATTCCAAGGAAGGCACAACTACATTTTATCTTACATTTTATGTCGTACTGTGAGAGACGTAACAACATCATAAAAAACTGTACCCGTTTTATATACAGGGTGGTCCAAAATTATCCTGCATTATTCAAACTAAGGAAACTTAACCATGCAATTTTCATAAATAGTCAGTCGAACTCAAATGGTACTTATTCTCCTGTCACGTTTTTTTATTGTTGTTTTCTCTCTAGTGACTAGTGTTACAACCATGCAAGAAAAGGCTGAACACGTTATTTGTCTTGCAGAGATTAAGTTACTTAGTTAGTTTGTTTGTTTAGAATTTCGCGCAAAGCTACACGAGGGCTATCTGCGCTACCCGTCCCTAATTTAGCAGTGTAAGACTAGAGGGAGGGCAGCTAGTCATCATCACCTACCGCCAATTCTTGGGCTACTCTTTTATCAACGAATAGTGGAACTGACTGTCACATTATAACGCCCCCGCGACTAAAGAGGCGAGCATGTTTGGTGTGACGGGGATTCGAACCCGTGACCCTCGGATTACGATTCGAACGCCTTAACCCACCTGGCCATGCCGGGTCCGATTAAGTTAGTATAATTACGATCGCCAGCACAAGAAAGACGTATGGGGGTATGTTAAGGATATCGTGTAATGCACATCTGTGGCAAACATTATGGATCTAAAAACAAGGATAACGGACATTATTGCCGTTGTAAATGTAGATATATTGCAACAAACGTAGACCGAAATCAGATATTGATTAGGCATGCTGAGAACCAATAACGATGCTCACATAAAAGCCGTATGATGTCAATAACAATTGCTTGTGTTGGGCAACAAGTTGTTGAAAACAGCATTGTTGTAATTTCTACTTATGTAATTGTTAACTTTTAAAATAGAAAAGATAAATGTGATCAACACCGTGTTCCAAATTTTGACTTCACTCCTGTTACAGGTAATCCTAGTTACAAATGGGTTCCGTATAAATCACAGCGAATTTTTAAATACATTTTTCTCAATTATTTATGTACCAAATTGTTTGCATTTTATACAGAAAATAAGTTATTTTAAATTTCCATACCAAAATATTTCTCCAGTACTCATTCATATGTTCTTAGTTCTTGTATGTTTTTATAAGGCAATCCAAATATTTTAAATTAAAGAAACAACTGAGCTTTACCAACATCCCAACATATTGAACAAAGTATGACAACATTCTGTTTAATTATATAAACATTAACAGAAAGTATGAATACAAGATGTCAGTACAGCCCCACTAGATGTTATAAGTGACATTAATAAGAGAAATGTTTGTCTTCATTCTTTACTTTATACCACAAAACATATTTTATTCTATTTTATAGCCTTTCCACCAATGTCTTAAGAATCTAACATCTTTGTTGACCATATGATCGTTACTTTATCAGTTCTCCTAATGATAGAAAACAGTATATCAACCAGGAAGCCCTTATTGAAAAGCCAAAGATTATAAAAGCAATCTAGCAAGCTAGTCAACAATAAAGTCTTCGTCTAAAAATTCTATATTTTGTAAAAATAATCTAGAAAGTTAGTAGAGTGTCAGTCATATGCACAAAGCCTTTTATTTGAAGTATTCTTCACAATAGATTCAAAACTTGATATTCAGTAGAAGTGAAACTAATTGGATTCAAAGTTGTAATATCTTTTTTGAATTGTTTTTAGAAAATATTGTATCTGTATTTTGTATTTTTTACTAAGACAGATAGTCAGCAGCACCCTATCGCCAACTTTCCAAGCTTGAGGCTTAACAGTTGGTGCGTCCACAGCTTCAAGTGCGAGTAATATTAAATGTATTCAAATGACGATCATCAGTTCCAAATCCATAGTCTCTGACAACGTATTTGGAACAACCTTACATTGAATACTGTTTTAGATAGCGGAATACGAACCATGAATCGTTTGATTCGCTGCCCTGATATATCACAAAAATAACACGCTTGACCATTTAATGGTTAAGTTACTAAAGATAAAAGTATGATAGATGACCATAAAGTCTGGAAGAAATATTACTAACGAGAATTCTATGGCTGTCTCATGATCTAATTGAATCTATTAAACTCTTATAATTACAGTAAAAAGTTTACGTACTGACTGATTTAAGACTTCTACAATCCTCTTTCTTTGTATTTCTGACATCTTGTCTGTATTACTTGCTACGTTTTATTATTTTGTAAAACATAGTTACAATTGTTTGTTTTTGGAATTTCGCACAAAGCTACTCGAGGGCTATCTGTGCTAGCCGTCCCTAATTTAGCAGTGTAAGACTAGAGGGATGGCAGCTAGTCATCACCACCCACCGCCAACTCTTGGGCTACTCTTTTACTAACGAATAGTGGGATTGACCGTCACATAATAACGCCCCCCACGGCTGGGAGGGCGAGCATGTTTGGCGCGACTCGGGCGCGAACCTGCGACCCTCAGATTACGAAGCGCACGCCTTAACGCGCTAGGCCATGCCAGGCCCCCATAGTTACAAACGAAATTAATGTGACAGAAGCACGGCGACTGGAAAGAAGTTACACAAATACATAGAATAGTAATTAACTTGACAGCTAGACATCCGGAAAGACAAACAAATAGATAAGAAGAGAGAACGACAGATAGAGCTTAATGATCGTTAGATCCGTATCGACAACTTGAGACCTCACCAAGGCGATGAAGGGTCAGGTCATCCATCACTGTCCGAACTCCAGTGAATTAGAAAACGGAAGACCTTGAGTAACATTAGGTCAAATTTCCACATAAATTTAAAGCCAGTAATTGATGAAATAGCATGAATGATGATGAGACTGTGGCATAACGAAGACAAACATACAAGTACTTACGTAACAAACAGTTTATTGTAAGCCAACCCAGGGCTATACCTAGTTTAATTTTTTCATAACTTTATATCAAGCATCGTATTCTCGTCTGCTTCCCTCGTATTAACTTTATCGTCGCTAACAAGTGAAGGTAAATTTTAAATGTAAACAACTTATATATGGTAATCACGTGAAAAATTAAATAACTATTTGCTAAAACAATATTAATACGTTTCTATAATATTAGTACGCAATACGTAAACATTGACAATTTTTTCAATCACTAACTATAAAAGGCTCTGACACTCCTCTATTGTTAATACTCAATATTACACATCGTCACATAGTAACAAAACCGTCTCACGAGTGTTACTAGGCCAACTATGGTGTTTATGTTAATAGTTCAATACTAACGTTGATTTGTTAAAAAAGGTTTTTTTTATTCTTTATGTTTGATAACTTCAGTGATATAACAGGAAAACAGTTTAATTTAGGAGTTTTATGACATTTCCTTGAACCGAAGAACTAAATAAAATTTACTAAATAGTGTTATAGCTGAGCTTTACGTGTTTTTCTTAGGTATTAAACCTAATGCTTAAATTAGACTGCATGTTGGCCTACTACTTTTAATATTATAGAATATTTTTTAAAAACATTTAAGTGGTGAATCAATGTTAATTAATAAAAATTATTTCGGCATTTTAACACATATGTTATCTACTTGGACTTAAAATATGAAAACAAATATCGTTACCAACTATATTTTATCATTTTTACAGAGTTAAAATTTGTGTCAGAATGTCCACACTATGTTTTTTGCTTCCTGATATAGAATGCAGGGAAAAGCTCAAGAATTCTATTTAGGTTTCTTCACGTGAACTTTTATTCTCGATAAATATTTTTTGCTGCTTAGTTTTCACTAAAACTTTAGTGATTAGAGAATTACTTCTACACCGAAGAAATGAATATATAATCTCAGTTTCAACAATACTGAGAGATTATAGGAATATCACTAAACAACTGAAACTGAAGAAAAGACTTTTCAAGATCTTCTGTAAATGTAATTTCTACAAAAATGCGTATTCTAACTGAGGAAAAGTTAGGACACCCCAACATTTATACCTACTTAAAATGGCTCAACGCACCCACTGGTGTATCACACCAGGTGCACATGATTATAAAATCGTTACGCAGCATCTTGAATGAGGCTTGCCCTATTTAAACCTCAGACATTTAGTTTGGTGTGCTTCTGACTGTTGAAGTGCGAGTAAGCACCATGGTGAGAGCAAAAGAGCTGTCTGAGGCCTTCAGAAAGAAAATTATAGCAGCTTATGGGTCTGGTAAGGGATTTAAAAAGATCCCAAAAGATTTTGAAATCAGCCATTTCACTGTCCGGAAAATAGTCAACAAGTGAAGGGCTTTCGAAACAACTGCCAACATGCCCAAGTCTGGTCGTCCAAGCAAGTTCACCCCGAGGTTGAAATGCCATCATGGGACCTACAGCAGGCTCTGGCTACTGTTGATGTGAAAGTGCATGCCTCTACAATCAGAAAGAGACTGCACAAGTTTAACTTGCATGGGAGGTTGCAAGGAGAAAACCTTTGTCCTCTCTAAGAGAAACATCAAGGCCAGACTGAAGTTTGCCAAAGAAAAGTATAAAAGACCAGGACTTCTGGAATAATGTTCTTTGGGCAGATGAGTCCAAAATTGAATTATTTGGACACCAGAACAGAGGACATGTTTGGCGTTAACCAAATACAGCATTCCAAAACAAGAACCTCATACCAACTGTGAAGCATGGAGGTAAAAGTGTCATGGTTTGGGGCTGCTTTGCTGCAGCAGGACCCAGACAGCTCACAATCATAGAATCCACCATGAATTCTACTGTGTATCAGAGGGTGCTTGAGGATCATGTGAGACCATCTGTACAAAAATTAAAGCTGAAGCGAAACTGGACCCTGCAACACGACAATGACCCAAAATATACCAGTAAATCCATCAAGGACTGGCTGAACACTAAGAAATGGAGAGTCCTGGAATGGCCGAATCAAAGCCCAGATCTTAATCCCATTGAGATGCTGTGGGTGATTTGAAATGGGCTGTACATGCAAGAAACCTCTCAAACACCTCACAGGTGAAAGAATTCTGCATTAAGGAGTGGGACAAACATTCTTCAGACCGATGTCAGAGACTGGTAGATCGCTACAAGAAACGTCTCACTGCAGTTATTTTACCCAGAGGACTAGCTATTAGAGGATAGGGTATCCTAACTTTTCCTCAGTTAGAATATGCATTTTTGTAGAATTACATTTACAGAAGATCTTGAAAAGTCTTTTTTCAGTTTTAATTGTTTAGTTGTATTCCTATAATCTCTCAGTATTGTTTAAATTTAGATTAAATATATATATATCC
Source organism: Tachypleus tridentatus (assembly GCF_004210375.1). Taxonomy (NCBI): domain Eukaryota; kingdom Metazoa; phylum Arthropoda; class Merostomata; order Xiphosura; family Limulidae; genus Tachypleus; species Tachypleus tridentatus. Next base: position 155,410,782 of record NC_134832.1, on the reverse strand, counting down.
AAAAATGTTTAAAAAATACACAGGATTTCATTGGGTGTCCTAGCTTTTTCACATGACTGTAAGCGCACAGTGACTTCCCAAAAGCCCCGTATAACACAGTATACGAAATATTTTAGAGCATACAATACCTTATTCATAGTAATTATTTAAACAGAGATTAATACTTTATAATGAATAAACATTAAAGAAGGAATCTATTGTCATTTCGATCGCTTTTAACCTCAGTACACTTAATGGGAATTAACACTTAACAAAATCTGTTATGAACACAAAACTAAGTAATATGTGAAATATGAAACTGAAGTGAGTTTTATAATTTCTTGTCGATAGGTATAGGAGTTGAATCTGCAAAGAATTGAGTTTAAAGATGAAAGAACGTCTTTGAATATCATTGCAAAACGATCTATACATATAACCTAATTGTAACATGTATATAGTTGTATTATCGCTTATTTAAGAATTTACAGTGTAATGGGTTTAATATTATATATTTATTTTGATATCAGTTGATATACATATATATATTGAAAAACGTGTGACTTACATTGTTAAATGTGTATTGCGAAAGTCCTACTTGTTCTCCAAATTTGTAGACGATTTCCAAAAGTAAAAATCAACAACAGATGTTTTACATTGTTTCCAACTGGACTTTCGGAAATCTCGCCAAATTGTTATAAAAGGAAGCCATCACAACACTCGGAGAACAGTTTTAATATTGTTGATTTGCTCCAATTTGTACTCTATGAACTCTAGAAGCTATAAATGTGATAAACGCTTATTAATCGGAAAACAACAGATATTTGACCAGGAACGTTTATAAATTACGTACATTACAAACCGTTTAATTTCAGTGAATTAACTTCGAACGTTATTATTTCTAGGAAGACATCCCATAACTCCAGCGGATAAACCTACGTGTGAAGAGATAGCTAACTTTCCCATTAAGCGAAATGTGTCTGTGTTTAAACAGAGAATTACTTCGCTCATCGTGAACTGCTGATAACATATTGGGTTCCAGACAAGGTAAAATATTCAGTATTGTTAGTAAAACTTTTATATCTAAACCATTACTTGTGACAACCATTATTATAAATTGTAATGTTACTTATATATTAAAATATATTTTTGTTGATTAAGAAAACCGTGTGTGTCAAACTTGGTGATAAATATCATACATCTGATACACATTCACTTCCAATTAACTTTTAAGTTCAGATTCAAATTTCCGACTGTTTAAAATCGTAAAGCGTAACGTATGTAACATGAAAAATGAGATAAATTATAAAACGAAACAACTAATAAAATGTACTCTTAAACTGTGTTCTAGTCTAAATTTGCCGTAACATGTATATAACAGCATCATATATTCTTAAACTGTCTTCTACTGTAACTTAACACTAACAAGTACATACTCCTATCATCCATTTTTAATGATTATCTTACAAAATGTATTCATAAGCCGCGTTGAAGATTAACCTTACTGTTATATCAATTTTAACTCTTTACTGATACATTTATTTACAAAATTGTTGTATTTGAACTTTACGCTAACAAAACAAAATATGTCATGACATGTGTAACAGATTATGAAATAAGAGTACCATTAAAGAATGTCATAATCAAGCTTCACAGTAATATTAATGTTGTATTATGTTTACTTATACAAAAAATTATTTAAAAAACTTATACTTTATTGTGATATAAGATCACTGTAGCATACATGTGGACGTATCATCTGTTTATAGCATTTTACTGATAAAATGTGTTATTAAACTGTGTTTAAGTCTAATCTTACACCAACGTCTATATAGTTCTATCAGCTATATGTTATATTATAATGATAAAATGTGTTATTAAATTGTGTTTTAATCTTATCTTACACAAGCATGTGTCTAATCTTGCACTAACATGAATATAGTTCTGTCAGCTATATGTTATATTTTAATGATAAAATGTGTTATTAAACTGTGTTTTAATCTCATCTTACACAAGCATGTGTCTAATCTTGCACTAACATGAATATAGTTCTATGATCTATATTTTATATTCTAATGATAAAATGTGTAAATAAACTGTGTTTTAGCATAATCTTTCACTAACATGAGTCTAATCTTACATTAACATGAATAAAGTTCTAATATCTATATTATATATTTTAATGATAAAATGTTATTAAACTGTGTTTTCAGTCTAATCTTGCACTAACATGTATATAGTTCTGTCATCTGTATATAAGAGTTTATTGATAAAATGCGTTATTAAACTGTGTTTTAATCTAATCAATCACTAACATGTATATTGTTCTACCTTCTATATCTAATAGTTTACTGATAAAATGTGTTACTAAACTGTGTTTTAGTCTAATCATGCACTAACATGTGTTTAATCTTCCAGAAACATATATATAGTTCTATCATCCATATCTAACAGTTTTCTAAAAAATGTGTTATTAAACAGTGTGATAGTCTACTCTTACACTTACATTTATATAGTTCTTTCATCTATATTTAATCGTTTACTGACAAAATGTGTTATTAAACTGTGTTTTAGTATATTCTTACTCTAACCTGTGCCTAATCTTTGCACCAATATGTATCTACTTCTATCATCCTTATCTGACAGTTTACTGATAAAATGTGTTATTAAACTGTGTTTTAATCTAATCTTTCACTAACATGTGTCTAATATTGCACTAACACGTATATAGATCTATCATCTATATTTTATATTCTAATGATTAAATGTGTAATTAAACTGTGTTTAATCTAATTTTACACTAACATGTATATAGTTCTATAATCTATATCTTATATTTTAATGATAAAATGTGTTATTACGCTGTGTTTTAATCTAATCTTACAGTAACAAATGTCTAATCTTCCACTAACATGTATACATTTCTATCTTCTATATCTAATGGTTTTATGATTAAACGTGTTATTAAAATGTGTTTCTGTCTAATCTTACACTAACATGTATATAGTTCTATGATCTATATCTTACAGTTTACTGACAAAATGTGTTAGTAAAGTTTTTTTTGTCTAATCTTGCATTAACATGTGTCTAATCTTGCACTAACCTATATATAGTTCTGTCATCTATATTTTACAGTTTAATAATAAAATGTGTAATTAAACTGTGTTTTTGTCTGATCTTACACTAACATGTATTTAGTTCTATGATCTATATCTTTCAGTTTACTGAAAAATGTGTACTATTCTAGTCTTACACTAACATTTATTGAGTTTTACCATCTATATTTTATATTTAATGGTAAAATATGTTTTTAAACTAAGTTTTAGGCTAATCTTACACTAACATGTATATATTTCTACCATCTATATTTTATATTTTAATTATAAAATATGTTTTTAAACTGTGTTTTTGACTAATCTTACACTAACATGTATATAGATCTGTCATATATATCTTGTATTTTAATGATAAAATGTGTTATTACACTGCCTTTTAATCTAATCTTACAATAACATGTATACAGTTCCATCATCTATATCTGACAGTTTAGTGATAAAATGTGTTATTAAACTGTGTTTTGTTATAATCTTGCACTAAGATATGTCTAATCGTGAACTAACATATATATTGTTTTATCATCCATATCTAACAGTTTTCTGATAGAATGTGTTATTAAACTGTATTTTAATCTAATCTTACAATAACATGTGTCTAATATTGCAAAAACATGTATTTAGTTCATTCATCTATATTTTATATTCTAATGATAAAATGGGTAATTAAACTGTGTTTTAATATAATCTTTCACTGACATGTATATAGTTCTATCATCTATATCCAATGATTTACTGATTAAACGTGTTATTAATATGTGTTTCTGTCTAATCTTACACTAAAATGTATATAGTTCTATGATCTATGTCTTAGTGTTTACTGACAAAATGTGTTATTAAACTGTGTTCTAGTCTAATCTTACAATAACATGTGTCTAATATTGCAAAAACATGTATTTAGTTCATTCATCTATATTTTATATTCTAATGATAAAATGGGTAATTAAACTGTGTTTTAATATAATCTTTCACTGACATGTATATAGTTCTATCATCTATATCCAATGATTTACTGATTAAACGTGTTATTAATATGTGTTTCTGTCTAATCTTACACTAAAATGTATATAGTTCTATGATCTATGTCTTAGTGTTTACTGACAAAATGTGTTATTAAACTGTGTTCTAGTCTAATCTTACACTTACATTTATTCACTTCTATCATCCATATCTAACAGTTTACTGATAAAATGTGTAATTAAACTGTGTTTACTCCAATCTTATTCCAACATGTATATAGTTCTTTTACGTATATTTATCCGTTTACTAATAAAATTTGTTATTAAAATGTGTTTCAATCGAATCTTACATTAACATGAGTCTAATCTTCCATAAACATGTACATAGTTCTATCATAGCTATCTAAACCTTTACTGATAAAAAGTGTTATTAAACTGTGTTTTAGTCTAATCTTCCACTAACACGAGTCTAATATTGCACTAACAAGAATAAATTACTAATATCAATATTTTATAGTTTAATAATAAAATGTCATTAAACTGTATTTTAATCTAATCTTACACAAACATGTGTGTGATATTGCACTAACATGTATATAGTTCTATCTATAGTTCTATAGTTCTATATTTTATATTCTAATGATGAAATGTGTAATTAAACAGTGTTTTAATCGAAACTTACACTAACATGTATATAATTCTATTATCTATATTTATCCCTTTACTGTTAAGATGTGTTATTAAACTCTGTTTTAATTTAATCCTACACTAACATTAGTCTAATCTTACACTAACATGTATATAAATCTATCATCTATATCTTGTATTATAATGAAAAATGTGTTAATTTACTGTGTTTTAGTCTAATCTTGCACTAACATATGTCTAATCTTTGCACCCACATGTATATTGTTCTATCATCTTTTTCTAACAGTTTACTGATAAAATGTGTTATTGAACTGTGCTTTAATGTAATCTTACACTAACATGAGTCTAATCTTTCACTAACATGTATATAGATCTATCATCTATATTTTATATTTTAATGATAAAATGTCATTAAACATCGTTTTACTCTCAGTGATGTCGAGAAAACCCACTTGTAGAGAAATATATATGTAAAAATGGCTCGTTTGGGTTGAGAAAATATTTTACGTAGAAGAGCGAACAACGTTTCGACCTTCTTCGGTCATCGTCAGGTTCACATTTTGTCGATCTTCTACGTAAAATATTTTCTCAATCCAAACGAGCCGTTTTTGCATATATATTGTTTTACTCTAATATTACACATACATGCGTATACGTTTATCATCTATATCTAACAGTTTGCTAATAAAATATATTACTGAACAATGTTTTTGTCTAATCTTACACTAACATGTATATAGATCTATCATCTATATCTAAGAGGTTAAAGATAAATGTTATATTAAACTGTGCTGAAATCTTATCTTACAGTAACATGTATATATTTCTACCATCTATATCTTGTATTTTTATGGTAAAATGTGTTATTACACAGTGTTTTAATCTAATCTTACAGTAACATGCATATAGTTCCATCATCTCTACATAAGAGTTTACTGATAATATGTTTTATTGAACTGTGTTTTATTCTAATTTTGGACTAACATGTGTCTAATCTTGCACTAACATATATATATAACTCTATCATCTATATCTAAATGTTTTCTGATGAAACGTGTTATTAAACTGTGTTTCTGTCTAATCTTACACTAACATGTATATATTTCTATGATTTATGTCTTTCAGTTTTATGACAAAATCTGTTATTAAACTGTGTTCTAGTCTAATCTTACACTAACATACATATAGTTCTATCATCTATATCTAACACGTTACTGATAAAATGTGTTATTTAACTGTGCTCTTCTTTAATCTTACACTAACATATGTCTAATCTTTGCACCCACATGTATATAGTTCTATCATCTATACCTAACAGTTTACTGGCAAAATGTGTTGTCAAAGTGTGTTTTAATCTGATATTACACTAACATGCATATAGTTCTATCATTTATATCTAACAGTTTACTGATAAAATATGTTATTAAACTGTGCTTTAGTCTAATGTTACACCAACATGTATACAGTTCTATTTTCTATATTTTATATATTAATGATAAAATGTGTTATTAAACTGTGTTTTAATCTAATCATCCACTAATATGTGTATAGTTCCATCTTCAATATCTAACCGTTTACTGACAAAATGTGTTATTAAACTGTGTTTTAGTCTAATCTTGCACTAACATTTTTATAGTTCTATCATTTATATCTTTTATTTTAATGATAAAATGTTATGAAACTGTCTTTAATCTAATATTCCACTAACATGTATATAGTTCTATCATCTATATCTAACAGTTTACTGATGAAATGTGTTTTTAAACTGTGTTTTAATCTGCTCTTACACTGACATTTACATAGTTCTTTCATCTTCATTCTGTATTTTAATAATAAAATGTGTTATTAAATTTATTTTCGTCTTATATTACACCAACGTGTATGTAATGCTATTAGCTATAATTATATTTTAATGATAAAATGTGTTATTAAACTGTGTTTTAATCTAATCTTACACTAACGTGTCTAATCTTGCACTAAAATGTATATAGTTCTATCATCTATATCTAACAGTTTACTTTAAAATGTGTTGTCAATCTGTGTTCTATTCTAATCTTGTATTGGCATGTGTATAGTTCTATCATCTGTATCTAACAGTTTACTGATAAAGTGTGTTATTAATCTGTGTTTTATTCTAATCTTATACTAACATGTATACATTTCTATTTTCTATATTTTATATATTAATGATAAAATGTGTTATTAAACTGTGTTTTAGTCTAATCTTACTCTAATGTTTATATAGTTCTATCATCTATATATAACAGTTCACGGATAAAATGAGCTATTAGACTGTGTTTTAGCCTATTTTACACAAAGATGTATATTGTTCTATCACCTATATTCTATATTTTAATGATAAAATGTGTTTTTCGTCTGATTTCACACCATCGTGTATATACTTCTAATAGCTATAACTTATATTTTAATGATAAAATATGTTGTTAAACTGTGTTTTAATCTAATTTTACACTGACATGTATATAGATCAATCATCTATATCTAACAGTTTACTGATAAAATGTGTTTTTAAACTGTGTTTTAATCTTATCTTACACTAACTGTGTCTAATCTTGCACTAACATGTATATTGTTCTGTCATCTATATCTAAAAGTTTACCCTTAAAAATGTTATTAAACTGTTTTAATGTAATCTTACACTAACATGTGTCTGATCTTACACTAACATGTATATAGTTCTATCATCTATTTTTAACAGTTTACTGATGATATGTGTTATTAAACTGTGTTTTATTCTTATCTTACACTAACATGCGTTTGATTTTGCTCTAACATGTATGTAGTTCTATCATCTTTATTTTATATTTTAATGATAAAATGTGTTATTATACTGTTTTTTAGTCTGATCTTACACTAACATCTGTCTGATCTTGCACTAACATGTGTCTGATCTTGCACTAACATGTATATAGTTCTATCGTCTATATCTAACAGTTCCTCATGAAATGTGTTATTTATTTATTTTTAAACTATTTTGTACTCTAAACGTACCTATATTTGTATATCACTCTTAATTAAGATTTTTCAGATATAAATGTATTATCATCAATAAATACATATACTTATAAAAGTTAATAATGTAACCAGTTAGTTCTGTCTCTTTTGACAAATTTCGAAACTCATGAGTATTGTGTTTCATTAATCAAGGCGAAACCCATGACTGGTGTGTTTTTTTTCAATCAGGTATTCGGACAATACTGGTGAATATTGAGAATCATGTTAAACAAATGATTACCACAACATCTAAGGGGGAACAATGTTACACAACAAGGAAGTTATGTTTCTCTGGGGATCTGTTTTTCTGATGTGCTGATTTTATTGTATTACGTAGTATTTCGGTGGTTGTTGTATTATTATTCGCTCCTTTGTTAATAGACTAATGGACAACTAAAGAGTCTGAACCTTACATACATATCGGGTGATATTGGATAGAACTGCTCCTTCACGTTGCTTCGGTACACGTGTCGCTTTGTCACTTTCCTGTTGGATGCGTGATTTCGTTTCCATGCAGCCCACGTACAGAAAGACAACATGACAAGTTGACTGTGCCGTTTGTACGTTAGCATACTTCATTTATCTGAACTTATCGCTTTATAAGCGGCTGTCACGCAGAGAATAGCTTGACGTAGAGGTAGACAAGACATCAATATTTCATCTCTTTACTCTTGACACGTGAGAAATGACATCGATTTATAACAGGGACAAATGTAGAATTTTTTCTCCCTCAAGAAAGCTAAAAATTGGCTCTTTACTCGTCTTTGTATGCATAATAAAAATGTTGTGTTTTTATTGACATAGATAAGAAATTGACAGAATTTTGTTACCTGTATTTTTCATGCTTAAATTCGAAGCTTTTACACATTTGAATATCAGTGTCTTTAGTTCGGTTTGTAAGTAAAGAGTTACAGCGAGTGTACGTAATTATCGTTCATACTTGTGTTGTCGTGTCAGGTAAACTAGTAACACTACAGACTACAGATGTCTTGTTCTGTTTTTGTTCTTCTTGCTGTCTTCCCTACAAGTAACATGGTTACAATATCTATTCTTTTGATTGGTTAGATAAGTTCCATCATCTTGGATAAGACAGTTTTTTTTTCCCGTTTGTAAAAGAAAAGAAAAAAACTAAATATCAATAAATATTTGTGCAAAATAATTACACATACGTAAAACAATCACACATACGTAAAATAATTACACATACGTAAAATAGTCACACATACGTAAAATAATTACACATACGTAAAACAATAACACATACGTAAAATAATTACACATAAGTGAAATAATTACATACGTAAAACAATCACATATACGTAAAATATCACACATACGTAAAATAATTACACATACGTAAAACAGTCACACATACGTAAAATAATTACACATACGTAAAACAATCACACATACGTAAAATAATTACACATAAGTGAAATAATTACACATACGTAAAACAATCACACATACGTAAAATAATTACACATAAGTGAAATAATTATACATACGTAAAACAATCACATATACGTAAAATAGTCACACATACGTAAAATAATTACACATATGTAAAACAGTCACACATACGTAAAATAATTACACATACGTAAAACAATCACACATACGTAAAATAATTACACATAAGTGAAATAATTACACATACGTAAAATAATTACACATAAGTGAAATAATTACACATACGTAAAATAATCACACATACGTAAAATAATCACACATACGTAAAATAATCACATGTAAGTGAAATAATTACACATACCTAAAACAATTACACATACGTTGTAAGAAAAACTTTAGAGAAGAATATACAGAGAATGTTGTTCTCTGTTTCAATAGGTGATTATTAAGATGACAAATAACCATTCAATCATTTCATAAATAAAATATACATATTTTATTTTACTAACATAATTACACGCTGCTAATTAACTGACATAAACTGAAATTTCAACGCTTCTGTTTGCTCATTAGACACTGCTGATGCAATGTTGTTGTTTTTTTCTGTTTTTCTTGCTGATGTAATGGGACAGAGAGACTGATTTTTATCTCTTTAGCTTTGTTAATCTAACAGGCTTTCAAAAACACTAGACCAACCCGCCTATTCAATGAAACTGTCAATGCGAAACACTTAAAATATTTTGGTGATTAAAATAAAATTACTGACTCTGAATATCCACGTGCTTCAGAGAGTACTATAATCAATACTGGCAGCTTGTATGACGTTACATATTCTCAAGTTAGAAGAATTTACTTTTTATTGAAAACTCATACAATAATGAAATAGCCATTATTTAAGCTGTTATATTTAAATGCAAATCGTACATGCGTGTTCTTCGTATTATAAGAATTTAAATTCCGTCACTGAGTATGTGATAATCAGATCAATAGTTCTATCCCGCCGAAGACCGCTACAAAATTAGTAAACTATATATGTAAAGTCTAATGTATATTGTACGGTATACAAGGATATTCCCAACAAATCATAACATTAACAGATGTGTACTGATGATAACATTAAATCAAAACGACATCAGGCATCTTTAAAATCCAACCTAATCAGTCTTCCATGGCATATTCTGACAGATACATCAATCATTTCTAAATGTCCACTCACCCTCCAGAAAAAACTAAATAAAAATATTTGTTTGGCAGCTATCGATAAATCTTGTCCTCTAATATTTTATGTATTGCTTCATTACTTTAAACGCCATGTGGCTAGCGGCGATTTCAAAGGTGTCACGAACTACCAAGCGTAAAAGATGGCGACTTAAAAAAACGGTTCATTCACATATCAGCCAGAAACCAATTTGAAATAAGAACGATATACATACTGCTACATTATGTATAAGGATTAACACTCGAATCATCTTTCCTATCTATGCTTTTATCACAAACAAATCTCTACAAGCTAAAATCCTGGCGGATAATTTGTTTTCTTCAACTATTGATGCACAGACACGTGAAAGACAGAGAGAAATGACGAAATGGTCATTCCAGTAAGAATAAAAATACTTTAATGTCGTTACATGCGTGTTAACTTTACTGAAGCTTAGGCATGTGTGTATATTATATTAACTTTTGGGGCCATTATGTGAGTTTTTTCTCTCTAAAAATTAAACGAAAAGGTATAATAATTTTAGATAATATACTGATACACTACTAAATAGGGAAGAGTAAAAAATACAAACCTCTATTTGGAAATATCAGAGAGAAGAAAAACTGTTTGCTGAACTAAAACAGTAATTTTTGTTTTATTTTTCATTTTCTTGAGATCACTTCGTAGTGAATAATATATTGTACGTTTAGCTCCATGTTTCGATTGTGGCGTCATCTCGCGAAGTTATTGTAAACTACATATTTTTCTTTTCTTTTTTTCGCAATCTTTAATAAGTTTTTACTTCTTTTTCTCTCTCTAATAGGTTCAGTACTTTTAATTATTCTTAAATTAATGTCGACGCAAGTTATATACTTTCATACCTTATTTTGTGATACCTTACGTGATAAAATTAATAAACAGACAATTTTTCACATATTTCATGAGAGCGTTCTATATTTACACCTCTATTTCTCTAGTAGTTATAATCTGTTACATTTACACAGTATTGAATCATAGGCGACAGAAGCACTTACAATTGTAGGAGGACACACGAATGCTTACAACTAGAGCCTGCCTTTCATTTTATTATATTTTTTTACGAAGTAGTCTTTATTTCTTTAAGATGGACACTTTATTACTTTGCAAAAATGTGAGGGTATGAGTTTCCAGTGAATTGCCCAACGTATTGAACATATATAATATAATTGTATTATTATGTTGCCAGATGCTCAATCTAACCAGAAATAAAGTGTTGAAGATATTGAGTCTGGGTTATCAGTTTACTACTCTGAAAACAACATAGTCTTACACTTCTGTTTAATTATGGACTGTCGAATAAATAACTGTGATAGTACAGTAAATAAATTTTAAGGAGTTGTGTTCTAAAACAACAATAAAAGTCACTAAGTAATAACATAACATAATGTTTAGGGACAACAAGGGACCTCTTGGTCCATCTCGGCTGCTCCATCCTCTAAACCAAACTAATATTATTAAATAGAAAAAATTAAATCCACCCCTTATAATTCATATATTTATCAAGCTTTCTTTTAAAGTCACTCAAATTTACTGTCTCTACAACATCCGAACTGTCCTATTTTAAAAATAAAGTTGTCTTAGCTGGACACGGCCTTTACCTTGCCCAAACCATCTTTGTATTCAATTGCTCTATGATCCTCATTGTTAAGTACTGTACCATATTTGTATTCAATAGTTCTATGATCCTCATTGTTAAGTACTAAACCATATTTGTATTCAATAACTCTATGATCCTCATTGTTAAGTACTGAACCATATTTGTATTAAATAGTTCTATGATCCTCATTGTTAAGTACTAAACCATATTTGTATTCAACAGCTCTATAATCTTCATTGTTAAGTACTGAACCATATTTGTATTCAATAGTTCTATGATCCTCATTGTTAAGTACTAAACCATATTTGTATTTGATAGTTCTATGATCTCATTGTTAAATACTGAACCATATTTGTATTCAATAGCTCTATGATCTCATTGTTAAGTACTAAACCATATTTGTATTCAACAGCTCTATGATCCTCATTGTTAAGTACTGAACCATATTTGTATTCAATAGTTCTATGATCCTCATTGTTAAGTACTAAAGCATATTTGTATTCAATAGTTCTATGATCTCATTGTTAAATACTGAACCATATTTGTATTCAATAGTTCTATGATCCTCATTGTTAAGTACTGAACCATATTTGTATTTAATAGTTCTATGATCTCATTGTTAAATACTGAACCATATTTGTATTCAATAGTTCTATGATCCTCATTGTTAAGTACTAAACCATATTTGTATTCAATAGCTCAATGATCTCATTGTTAAGCACTAAACCATATTTGTATTCAATAGCTCTATGATCCTCATTGTTAAGTACTGAACCATATTTGTATTCAATAGTTCTATGATCCTCATTGTTAAGTACTAAACCATATTTGTATTTAATAGTTCTATGATCTCATTGTTAAATACTGAACCATATTTGTATTCAATAGTTCTATGATCCTCAGTGTTAAGTACTGAACCATATTTGTATTTAATAGTTCTATGATCTCATTGTTAAATACTGAACCATATTTGTATTCAATAGTTCTATGATCTCATTGTTAAGTACTAAACCATATTTGTATTCAACAGCTCTATGATCCTCATTGTTAAATACTGAACCATATTTGTATTAAATAGTTCTATGATCCTCATTGTTAAGTACTGAACCATATTTGTATTCAATAGTTCTATGACCCTCATTGTTACGTACTAAAATACTGATGCATCAACATTATCAATTCCTTTCACAGTCTCAAACATTTCAATCAGATCCCCTCAATCTCTTCTTTAACCAAAGGAAAACAATTTAAAGATATTAATCTCTCCTCATCACAACTCCTCCATCCCAGGTATCATTTAAAGATATTAATCTCTCCTCATCACTACTTCTTCATCCCAGGTATCATTTCAATAAACCTCTTCTGAACTCTTTACAAATATTCAATGTATTTCTTAAGCCAATGAGACCAAGACTGAACACAATATTCTAAATATGGCTCTAACCAGTGATCTATACAATGAAATTATAACTTCTTTAGACTTGTATTAAATATTTTTGTAGATACAAACTAAAATCCTATTTGCTCTACCAACAACACTTTGCTTGGATGGCTTAAGAGACTGATTAACTTTTTTCACCAAGATCCCACTCTTTCATGGTTATTC